>NC_053488.1:36770857-36940857 GCF_015227805.2 Hirundo rustica | reverse complement strand
ACAACAAGTAGAAGCAACTATAGCCTAAAGTCCATCTTCTGCTAAAAGATAACTGAACTCTTCTATTTTTCCCCTTCCTCCTTTTTTATTATAACTGAGTAACAAGAATCACCAAACCTCAGCCAAGTTCATCACTGTGATATCTGCATTCCTGTTCAAATAAATAGGTACTCTGTGTGAATTCATAACCTGTTTTGAGATTTGAAGTCACTCAGTCCTGTGAGGAAGTCAGGCAGAGCTGTTTTGAGAATGTCAATACTCTAGGTATTTTTTAAGTTGCAATTACAAAACTTGGATGAAAGCCTGAACTTTTGTCATAAATAATCTCTTTAGTTCATGTAGCATAAAGCAGCTACAACTTGGATCTCTTTTACTTGATTTGGGCATAAAAATTTGATCTTTGAAATACTGAGATTTTGTACACAATCATTGTGATAAAAAATTGTGGGATTTTTTTGGTTTTTTGGTTTGTTGAGTTTGTTTGTTTTAAATTACGTTATTTTACATACTATCCAAGCAGGGTAACTACACCAGAAGACCGATTTACTAGTTCAAATGAAGCAGGTATATTTTCAAAGTATAACTTACTTGATTTTGATCATTGTTAGGCACAGCAACTAGGCTTCCTATGGCCAGGTGCTGTAAAGGCTTTTCATACCAACACATCGGTCAAGGGCTAAGGTAAAGGCCTGAAGCAGAAAGGAAATAGGCTGACTGGAACAGTAAGCATTCCCTGATCCCGCTACAAACTATGTGGAGATTTCCTTCTGCATATATTTTTATGTTGGCTTCTGAGAAAATTATTCAAAATCGAATCCAGTCCTGGTTCTCTTGCAATTTGATAAGCAATCAGCAGATTTTGCAGAAATGAAAAACCTGCTTTTATACCCTGTGTGTGACATAATGACCTCATTCAGTCCATGAACTGTGCTGTAACATGAAAATGCAAAATATATGCACTATACATAAAGAAAAGAATCTCATAAATAAATTGCTTGTCACCCTAGGCATTCTAAAGATACCCTTTAAGTTTCATTTCGTCTGTACATAGGAAGATTCAGTGAGACAGACCTCAAAGAAATTAAGGTTCTTCTCATGCTCAGGTAATAAATTGATGTCACCTTCGCTGCTATTCATAGCAGACTTACTGTTGCAGTGAAATGAGGGTTTGAAAACAACAGTTATGTAATATCCATTTAGCTTCTTTCCCAATGTTACTTACATCACAGAGGCTCCTCTATCTTGCACAATTTGAACTGTATCTGTTGTACAGGTCAAGTTTGTTGAGTAATTTTCTCTTGACCGTTCCTCCAAAATAATGAGGAAATATTCTTTCTTAGTGGAGTATGATGTTTTGCTATGTATTTTGCAGCTACTTCCAATTACTTGTTTGCAAACAATTTCCTGACCTTCAGTTTGCTCAACTTTATTTTGGTTAGTTGAAAAATCTGGAAAAGAAATCTATCATTCCGTAAGTGATGTCCAGTGAACAGCTTATCTGTTTGAATGCATGATCAGTTAGTTCGGTGGAAAAATTTTCCTCTTTGTCCCACATATTTCCTCTACTTCATTATGACCAGCTCAGTCCAAAACAGTACACCCCCACCTATTTTGACTGCCGGAGACATAAGCACCTTTTAGGAACTAAGTCCGGGTTGCAATATCCAGTCTTTCTAGAGATCCTGAGGTGTTGTGTGATCCTTTTTTAATGGTTTTTTTTTGTGATGAATATAACTTAATTCAACTTTCTGCCTTGAGTAATATTTAAAAATTTGTGAAATACTGGATTAAGTAACTGATTAATAATATTTTCTAGGTAATTATCTCTTACTGTCTTCTTTAATTTAGAGCAGGAAATGCTCTAAATTTTATTTTTTTATTTATTATTTTATTTATAGAGCAGGAAATGAAAAAAGGCAACAAAACTAGACAGTACTTTTCAACAATTCAAACCTAAATGTTGCCGTTTTTATAATAATCTTCTGAGCATGTCAGGGTTGTGGCCAATTTTGCCTCTCAACTTTATTTAATATTAATGTTACCAATAAATGACATTTTGCATTATGCTCTTTCCTCTAAAGGGTCACACAGGTCTGAAAGAAAGATAATACTCTTTGAAAGATGAGAGAATCTTCAACAAATCCCACATAATGCCAAAGACTGAACGAGGTCATTAAAACACCTTCGTTCCCCTGGTAATAGAGAAGAAAAAGGATAAGGATAGAACTGGAGGGACTGACCAAGGGTTTATGATAGTGCAGCTCACATTATTGCACCAGAGGAATATAAGCACATTTGATAATAAAAGCTACACTTTTTTTATTCTAATCCATTCACAATATTAGAACAGACTGGCAAAACTCATAAGGCAGAAAACTTGTACAAAGAGAGAAAAATTGTTTAACAAGATCACACAGTAGCCAGCTGGAAAGCCAGGAACATATTGAGCAGCCTTGAAAAAAAAACTTCCATTCTGGCCATTTTGAATTGCTCCATCAGTCAGAAATTAAATACAGGACATACATTTAAAACTCCCACACTGCTCTTCTCAATGAAAAGTGTAAAAGATTATACATCTCTTCTATAAAACATAAATGTAACTTCTTAATGTAAAATTATAAGTTTCCAAAGTTAGAAAGCACAAACTGATATTTTTCTAAGTTGAGTAAGATCAACATTATGTCATGTCCCCATTTATTAATTTAATTTAGTTAACTACTGTGGCTTTTATGCATATGATTTTTATGGCAATGATCACATATGCCTCTACTTTATTTTAGAGAAAGGGTCCCATACCTATAGTCAGTCAGACATTTGAAGTCATTGATAATCCTCTAATGGGACTTTAACTCTTGGCTTTCCAGAAATCGTCCAAAGCTCTGTTAGGTAGGAAGTGGGCAACAGTGAGATGAATAAAAGTCATAAATGCATAAAATCCAACACTGTTGTAGAATGTCACAAAATTACAGAGAGAGAGAGCGAGGATTTAATTATTCTCCCTCCCATTCTGTTGCATTTCTGCTGCATTTTTGCATTTCTTGACTATGGTAGCTACCAAATATATAATTCTAAAGGAATGCAGCCCCTTTTTCTTTTGTAGCCCAACAGAGAATTATTTCCTCTGTTCTGTAGAATTTACACAAGACATTATCTCAAGAAAGAATGAGCTGAGAATTGACTTGTCAAGTCGGAATAATCTCATACCATTTTCCTTTTCTCAACTCTTCTACATCTGCTCATGTCTGTGAGGCTACACCTCTTGTAATGGATTTTGGTTGCTCACCTTCTAGGGAAGCACTGAGTTTTGAGAGTTTGTTCTTCCTGCTAGAAATATTATTGAAAGAAAAATTAAAGTGTTCTCCTCTTTAATTTGTGAACAGGAATTTGGGTTCAAGCTGAATACTTTGAAATAGGAATTGCTGGTTAACTATGCATAGTTATGATCAACAATTTTCAGGCCCCACAGTAATCTTCTCCTACAAGTTCCAGACAGGCACAGAGTATTGAAATACTATGGCTCTAATAAAGAATTCACCAGGTTTGTAAATCATCATAAAACCCTACACATATTTAGTTCTGTGAAAATATACTACATTGGAGGAGGCAATGTATAAATAAATGTATTAAACTTAAACTCCATCACAGCTGTGTGACTTCATATAGCAGATCACAAGAATAAGCAGAAATATTTGATTGCTTGAATGCTGCTGGCATTTGAGATATTCAAGAAATTGCCTATCCACTTAATTCTCTTGTTAACTCTGACCTTCCAAATGTTCATTTCAAATCCAATTTTGTTATTCTGATCATG
This sequence comes from Hirundo rustica, assembly GCF_015227805.2. NCBI lineage: Eukaryota > Metazoa > Chordata > Aves > Passeriformes > Hirundinidae > Hirundo > Hirundo rustica. The sequence continues at coordinate 36,937,046 of NC_053488.1, read as the reverse complement.
CTATCAACATCGACATTTCTATTAAGAAGAAAACTCATTTATTTGACAAAAATCTCAGCATTAAGATATCTAATCCCACAAGCTTTGTACCCCTCTAGTGTGTTAAATGATATGATTTGTTATCACTCACAAGATACATAAGAGTATGCTTGCAATTGCAACTTTTGCAATTGATATGGACATGGTTGCAACTGTCAAGAGAGGTGTGATTAAAGGATGAAAGTGTTCAGTATCAGTAGCTGAAAAAAGTCACATTAGAAGAAACTGTACTTTCTTTTTTTTTTTTTTCCTCTTCCCCAAACCTACTGAGTCATCATCCTTTCCTTAATAAAACTTTTTGCCTGTAGTGGACAATCATGGAATAAGATAGAGCAAGTGCAGGAAGAGAGGAACAGGCTACAAATTGTCTTGGTTTTGAAAGACAGTTGTCTGCCAGGGAAAGCTAAAATTTCCCTTGGAAGGGAGAATGTAAACCCCCTTCCCTCCAAATTATTATAATTTTGTAGTTAGGGGCTTTCAGGCAAAGATATGAGAATAGGAGTAACAGTTCTTTACTAGTTCTTTCTTTTTTTAGGGGAAAAAAAAAAAAAAAAGAAAAAAGGAAAATACAAATGTAGTAATACAAAAAACCAAGCAAGGAAGTAAACAAAAATCCTGGAAAAAACCCTCACAGAGTCAGGGATACAACCTGACACCTTGTTGATCAGGGTGTTGAAGGCATTCCATATAAATCCTCCTGGAGTAACAGATGTGGTTCTGTGGAGTAGAGATGGTCCTGTAGAAAGTCCAGTGGTGATGAGATGGGTCCAGTCTTCCTCCGGGAATCCAGTGGAAAAACTGGGACTGATGGTCTTCAGTCCCAGTTTTTATTTAGCTGGGAACAGCTGGTTCCTCCCCCACTGGGTGGAGCATCTCACAATGGGATGATGGAATGTGTCATGTCATTGGTGGGTCCTAATGGCCCATTATCAGAAGATGTCCCCCTGGAGGATGGAGGGGTGGTGAAAGAAATAAGAAACACTGCTCCACCTGGTTTTAACGGCTGGGCCATTAACAGAAGGCATCCTCCTCCGTCCCCCCCACCCCAAAACAGCTTTCAACAGATGATATAGAATACACTATTTTTTTTTTTTTTTTGGGGGGGGGTTACATAATCCAAGACACAAATTAAGAAACATTGTTATTTCTTTTTCTAAGAAGGTTGTATTGGCAAGAACAGAGATTTGGTACTTGATTTTTAAATGAAAAACCTAAAGAATATTTCTGAGCATAGACTAAGAGGAAGCCAAATTTCCAGGAAGCCCTGGGAAAAAAAAAAAAAAAAAAAAAAAAAAAAAAAAAAAAAAAAAAAAAAAAAAAAAAAAAAAAAAAAACTATAATTAAAATAAGGAAAAATTAAAATGTAAAAAAAAAAAAAAAAAAAGGCATAAGTTAGTGGAAGAGTAGGAAGAGTGGAAGATAGCATCACACCAGCACAATCTCATTGAATGAGAATCAGTGTCAGCAGCTGAGCTCTCTGTAATGAAAGGGACAACCAATATCAGTGAAGATAGGAGGACTTTCCACCTGAAATAAGCTATGGAATTTGGGCTGAAGTCACATGTAGTGGGTCGACTTTGGCTGGATGCCAAGCACCCACCAAGCCACTGTATTGCTCCCCTTCGAAGCTGGACAGGGGAGAGAAAATAAGAGAGAAAACAACTCATAGTTTGAGATAAGGCTATTTGCTAAAGCAAATGAGAAGTTTGCACATGCATAATCAAAGAGAGAAAAAAAAATATTCTCTACATTCTGTCAGCAAATGATGTTCAGGATTCAGCCACTCAGCCAATTCCTGGGAAGCAGGGCTCCAGCACAAGCAGAGGTTGCTCCAGAAGGTAAATATTGTAAATAACAAATGCGTCTCTTCCTCCTCCTTCCCTTAGTTTTATATCTAAGCGACATCACGTGGTATGGAGAATCCCTTTGGTCAGTTTGGGTCAGCTGACCTGGTTGTGTCCCCGCCCAGGACCATCCCCAGCCTACTGATGGCTGTTGAGAGACATGGCTGATACTGTGCTAGTGTTGCTCAGCAGTAGCCAAAACACTGCTGCATTATCGACACCTTCCCAGACACCAACACAAAGCACTGTGAGGGCTGCTGTGGGAAAATCAACTCTAGCTCAGCCAGAACCAATACATCACATCATATCAACAACTCTGTATTTTGGTCTTCACATATCTTCTGATGATATTTGCATTGGCAGGCAGATAAATTCCAATCTGAATAATTATCTTATGAAAAATATGTTTCTAAAAACCCTCAAACTATAGTTTTGATTAAGTATGGTAGTAATTTTCCTGCCTTGTCTCCAAGAGTAGAGTATAATAGTGAGCAGCTGCTTTGTCCCACCTAAGGAATGGTTGCATTTCACTTATCAGAAAAGTGTATTGCTTAGTGATTCTTATTTTCTTCAGAATAATTTTCTAGCAGTTAGGTTGGTCTTGTAAATCACTTAAAAATTCTACCTACAAAGCACACAACTTCAATTTACAGCAATACATAGATGTATTGAGTAAATATACAAGAACAAAAATATAAGAGAAGACTATACAGATACTTTTTCCTAGAAAGATATTACACTATTACACTACATACCAATGTATATTATTCAGCTTCAAATTCCTAGATGTAGAGAGAAAAAACCAAACTTACTTGAGGAAAATTACATATAAGCAACTTCATTAATTAACATTACATATGAAATCATCCTAGTGGCTATAAGCATAGAAATGTCTCAGTAGACCATTAAACTGTAACACAATACTGCCTAACCCAAACAGCATAATTTGTACATTTTCATTTCCTATATTATGTTTATCATACTCCTGTTGAATAGGGCAGCAAAAAACCTAATATACAGAGGTTAATTTAGGTAAAAACTACCTCAATTCACAATTAAATTAGCACCTATTAAGAAACATTGTACATGGAAATTTTAATTATACATTCAGAGTGAATAAAAGCAGAAGATGATTAGGAATAAAATTGTTTCCATGTATGCTGACAGTACTGCTGAGTGTAATTATATATTTCTAGGGCAACTTGTTTGGAGTTTACTCCATAATTCTATGTAAATTTTGAATTACTTCATTTTTTTCAGGATAAATGCTAATATGTCATTTCATTGCTCAGCTGAGTTGCAGGACTACTAATGGACACAGACTGCAATTGATGGAACAGGCATCACATACAAGTCTAGAAGCATTTCACAATGACAGACTTTTAATTCATTGTTTTCTACTGCCAAATTCTTGTTCCTGAACAAGCTGCCAAATTTTTCAATCAGTTACTAGACATTAGCTGTATTATATATATTGGGAGCAAAATTCCACTCCAAGGAAAATATTCTTTTGGGAGAATTATTTTATTTTTCCCCTCCTTTTCTTCATTTATTCACTGCAGGATACAGGCTTAACTCAGCTTATACAGCTTCATGTAATACACTTGCAGTAATCTGTACAACATTAAAAGACAAGCAGAAAAAAAGAAAAATTAAATACTCTGAAGACAAATATGTGGGATCAGGACTGGTGAAAAACCTGTCAGTTTAGATTTGCCCAGGTTTCAGTGAGTTATACCACTGAAATCTTGTGAAAGCCAGTTGATTCTTTATTAGGTTCAAACTGGAAGACAAAACAAAGCAAACTTCAAGAAGCTTGCAGGTTATGTACATGAAAAAAAATGAAGAGAAAAAGGAAGGGAGGGAGACAGGAAGGCAGGCAGACGGGAAGGCAGGCAGGAAGGCAGGAAGGAAGGAAGGAAGGAAGGGATAAAGCAGCCACTTTGCACCTAAAGAGCCACTTTTCCAGCTCTTTTTAACTCATGATCTGTTCTTCAAACTCCTCCATCCTCTATACTGGGATTAAATTTGCTCAAACTGAGTATGGGTCACCACTATCCACAGCCTGACAGGAAGTTCATACTCTCACATTCCCCTAGAAGGGATATATAAGCTTTGTAAAATGTTAGACATCATTCTCATTTCTCTGTATCTGCCTTGTTTTACTTGCGTTATACAGTTGCTCTCAGGGATGCAGAGAGAGAGAAAAACCTGTAGTAGCAGACATAAATTTCTCCATTATTGTTTGATAATAAGATGTTCCAGACCAAGAACAACAGCATTGCTTAGATCCCTATAACCTGAATATTTTGTTGGACCTTATGAACTGACGCACAAGCCTTTCAGCAACATAAATATGATTACCATGAACAAGCTTAAGAGGTGTGAGTTATACCGTAACAAAAAGCTTCTCTCAGGAAAATAAGACTTTAAAAACTGTGAAACACTAGACCACAAGAAGATACTGTGTGAAGCTTCCTGAGCAGATCCTGGGAGGAAAGATCAGTCAGATGTTCTTTAGACTTTTTTGAAGAAAGGTTTGATCAAAGCCACTGGACAAGGAGGTTGTTGGGAAGTGTCCTTGTGCTGAAACACTGATTTCTTGACTTTGCCTTACAAGCTGTATGCTTCTGATCTTTCCCAATTATGGGCTTATCTTTCTTTCCGTTCTTGCTACAAATGAATCAAAGAATCTTACCTGTCCCTGTAGCAACCAAGTGAGATGATGGGATTTAAAGGCTCTCTAGGTTGAATTACCTGTATTACTGAAAGAGAGTTGAAGAAGGGAAGCTAGTTTTATAAATTATAACAGTGAACAGGTAAGCAAGTGTATAAGTGTAACTGTGATACCTTCTACAAAATAATCCATTTTCCCTTAGCAAATAAATTTTAAAATAAATAAAATCAGCAGCTTAGTCATTAATGGTGGTAACTGCTCAGTAAACTGAAAAGTGGATTTGTTTCCCCAAACCATATTTTGTATCTTGTGGCATAGGGTGGATCTGTAGCTAAAGCTCCACATTGAAATTGAGCTTTCTCCAGCAGTTAGTTTCAACAAATGTGCCACTCACATGATCCTAGAGTTTATCATCATGAGTGCACAACTTGGCTGAGAGGATATCTGAAAATGGAAAAAAAATTCCTGTTCTTGCTCTTTTTTTTTTTTTTTCCTCATGTTCAGTAATGAAGGAAAATATTGTTTATATACAATTCCTCTTTTGATGGATTTAATTTAATTATATTCAGTTCTGAATAATTTCTCATTAGAAAAGTTGTACTTACTGATATCACAACAGCCCCATAACAGGAATTTCTATTTAAACTTCCTACCTTTACTTCTTACATGTATCCACATGTAGCGATCCCTCCCTTTTCTTTATTTCATCTCTACTGTACTTCACAGACAACTTTATTCTAAGCAGTAAAGATTATTCTACATTTAGTCACAAACATGACAGGTTTATTAGTATGGTAGTTATCATGGACCTTATAGAAAATCAATGATTGGCGAAACTCTTTGTGGAACTGATCAAACAAAAAGGCCTCTTTGCAAACCAGTAGGCAGATGATTGATTGGTTCAAGTAAGAACACATGCCAGAAGAAGATAATTTTCCTAGGACCTAAAAGCCACAGATGATGTTTTGAATTATTTCACTAATACTCAATCACAGTATGGGGAAAAAAAAAAAAAAAAAAAAAAAAAAAAAAGGCGCAAATACTCTAATTTGCACATCACAAACCTGTAAAGCATTTATCTGGGATTGGTGTAATCTATGTTGAGAGAAACTGATGTCTTTGGTTAATTTCTGTGCTTATATGCTTATCCCCTTTTTTCCTTTTCCTCCTCATTCCTGAATTTTTAACATAATACAGATTAATACAAAGTTCTTGGTTAAATTTTAAATTCATAAATCATTATTTTGTATTTGCCACGTTGACCTTTTCCTCTTTGCACCTTGTATGTCCTTCAGGCAGAGAGTCACCCAACAAATAGAATGCAGATCCAAAAGGTCTTCTAGTCCATCTTTCTCTATGGTCATAGAATAGACTCTGCTGGTGATGTCCAGATGAGAGGGATGGTCTTTAATCTATTTAACAATAATCAGAAAAACTTCACAGCTTCTACAGTATTTTGGGTTTTTATGGCAACCAGTCTGAACTTTCCTTAGTCCAGTGCTAATCTACTCTTTCCTAGTCTGTCCTTCATGCACTTGTGGAAGAGAACTCATCCTTAGGAATATGAAGACCATTATCATACCCTCCCTCAGCCTTCTCTTCTTGTGAGCTAAATAGACAATGTGTTCCAATGTCTGATTGGACACAATAAAAAACCCACAACCTTAGTTTACTTCTATTCAACTTATACTTCTTGTGTGGTGTCCTGCCACTGGGCTCCACTGAGAGGAGCCTTGTTACATCTTCTTTAAACATGTCCATCAGATATTTATGCGCTCTGATAAGATTCCCCTGAATTTTTATCTCCAGGCTGAAGAGTCACAGGTCTTTGAATTCTCAATGTATCAAATTCTCCAAAGCTTTCACATTTATGACAATTTACTGGATTCACTGCTGGATTTCTGTACTTGGGATTGTCCATCTTGTTGTTGGGAGCCAAGGTCTGGACACAACCAGCACTCAAGTGTGTCTCCCAAGAGAGGAGGGATTATCTCCCTCTATATGCTAGTGAGGCTCATCCTAATGGAGCCCAGGAAGTTGTTGGCCTTCTTTGCCAGAGGCATGCTTTCCTGGGTCATGGTCCACTTGTTCACCAAGATTCTAGGGTCTTTCTCTATTAGTTCCTTACCATTTAAGTAGCCCCAGTCTTGTGTTTCTGGATGGATTTATCTTTATGCAGGCTCAGGACTTTACATTCCCCCTTGCTGAACTTCATGAGGTTCCCATCAGCCCACTTCTTCAGCCTGTTGGTACCCTCTTGGATGGCAGCACAACTAGTTGTTAGATCGGCCACTTTTAGTTGTATAAAATCTGCAGACTTTCTGAGGAGGCACTCTACAATAGCATCCAACTCATTGTCCTGGTTTAGGGCAAATTTAGGGAGGAAGCTTCCAAAGGGGTCCCTGCTTGAATGCTTGCAGATTCAAGCAGCCCCTCCCCCAGCTGGTTTAGGAAAATATTTCCTTGGAGGAAAGTGGAAAAAACTGTTTATTTAGCAAGCAAAGTGTTCACAACTGTAAAAAAATTAATATTAAACAATAAAACCTCTCGCTGTTCTGAAGAGATGGCAAATTCAGAAATCCCTGTGGGGTGTACTTTATCTTGCTCAGTCTCTTATCAACCCCTCCTGTGCTGGAAAATGCCATCCTGGGCCCCAGTGGGCCACAGGTGTGGGCTCCTGGTGTTTTTCTGGGTTTTCAGCCCAGAGCAGGCTGAGCAGTTCCAAGAAAAAGAAAAGCCACAGTCTGGGGAGCTTCTCTGCCTCAGCTAACTAAAAACTAACTAGAAAGCAAAGGAGAGCTCTCTCCCACTATCTGTGCTGCAGATGACACAGTCTATAAGAGGAATGCAGAGGAGTGAGAGCAGTTTCTGAAAACAAACTCTGTGCTTTTTCCTTCCCCACTTTGCTTTCAGAACCAGCCTTAACGGTGCAGAAAATATCCAGCATAAACAGAAACAAATGTTTGGGGATACAAGCATCATAAAGTCACCCTAGCACATTCATTAATAAAAATAAGAAGTATGTTTTCCAGTATTGATGTGTGGGACCTAGTACAAGGGATAAGGGTTCTGATCAGTGGCCTTCAGCTGAACTTTAGGCCACTGATCAGAACCCTTAGAGCCCCACAGTTCATCTGCTTTTCAGTGGATGTCAAGATCCATTTACCTACCTGATATTTCCTCAGTTTTTTATGAGACAGTGTTAAATACTTTCATTTCCATTTGTGATCAGCTATAGCTAACTGATATCCTAATCTTCCTTTTATTTAATAATTGTATTCTCCAGATTTTCCCATCTTGTATGTGTGCAGTTGATCATTCCTGTCCACTGATTTGCACCTTATATTTTCTAGCTGTTCTTCCATGCTGACAGAGGTGTATGGCTTTCCGGCCAAAATCACAGGACAAGCTTGCCCTTCCGCCACAATACTGGGAAGAAAACAAAGAAACCAAAACAAAATGGAAAAAAAAAAAAAAAAAAAAAAAAAAAAAAAAAAAAAAAAAAAGAAAAAGAGACAAAAAAAAACCCAAACAAACACCAACTTGTAAGAAACCTCAGAAATATTCAGATGCACTATAATAAAACCACTACACACAAATGCTGCAAATCAAATGAGTACAGCTACAGATGCTGCCATTGCTGTTGTTTTGAACCTGTCAGCATTTCTGCTTCCTCTAAACAGCTTGGATGGGCCACATCTCCAGAGCTCAAATGTGACCCACAAATTGCCCACCAGAGCACTGTTTTCTTTTAAAAGCTTCAATGGATTTGTTATAATGGACATACCCAGGGGAAAGCTCTGTTCCCATTTCAGGAAAATGAAAGAGTTAAAAAGTGTTCACTCATGGATACATTTTAGGAATAAACCTCCTACCAGGCAAAACATTATGAAGCAAGACAGAGTGACGGAGGATTTCAGTGACAGAAAGCTGCATGTACAACCTCAGCATCTCCTGTGTACATTTAGCTCTGTACCATTTTTGCCTTTTGTGGTGGTTTGACCCTGGCTGGATTCCAGTTGCCCACCAAAGCCTCTCTATCACTCCCCTTCTGAACTGGACAGGGGAGACAAAGTATAAAAAAAGGTTAATGAGTTGCTATAAGGATGGGGAAGGTTCATTCACTGATTACCGTCATAAGCAAAACAGACCTCATCTGAAAATATTAATTCAATAAAAACCAGAGTAGGATAATGAAAAGTAAAACAAATCTTAAAAACACCTTCCCCTCGCCTCTCCCTCCTTCCCGGGCTTAAATTTATTCCTGAATCCCCTGCAGCAGTGTAGGGAGATGAGAAATGAGAGTTATGATAAGTTAATTACGTGTTGTGTCTGTCACTGCTTTGTCTTAAGCAGGGGAATCCTTCCCCTCCTTCAGTGCAGAGTCCCTCAGACAGTGAACTTCCTGACAGAAGAGAGTCCTCCACAAACTTCTCCAAAGTATGTCCTTTCCACAGGCCACAGTTCATTAACTGCTCCAACATGGGTCCCTTTCCACAGGGTACAGTCCTTCAGGAAGAGGCTGCTCCAGTGCAAGTCTCCTGTGATGTCACAAGTCCTGCCAGCAAACCTGACCCAGCGTGGGTGTTTCCTGGAGCCACAGGTTCTGCCAAGAGCCTGATGTGGCAAGACTTCCCATGGGAGAACAGTCTCCCTCAGGCGTCCGCCTGCTCTGTCATGGGTCTCCCATGACTTCACTGCAAGGTGCAGAAGAATCTCTGCTCCAAAACCTGTACATCTCCTCCCCTTCCTTCTCCACTGACCTTTGCGTCTGCAGGGCTGCTTCTCTCACATATTCCCACTCCTTTCTTCTCTGGCTAAACTACTTCTCCATAATTTTTTTCTTTTTCCCCTTAAATATAGTATCATAGGGGCATTACTACCACAGCTGATATCTCAGTTTTGGCCAAAGGTGGGTCTGTCTTGGAGCCGCTGACATTGGCATTGGCTCTGTTGAACATGGGGGAAGCTTCTAGCAGCTTCCCACAGAAGCCACCCCTGTAGCCCAATATGAGACAAGATGCTAGAGAGACACGGGGAAGATCCATCCACAAGTATGTTGCTATCATACATACCATAAACTTAGCAGATTTACAAAACAGGCTCACTTCAATACTTCCCAGAGAATAAGGGGGGAAAATTTCTCTCAAGTGTATTTTTTCAGTTTCTCGACAGAAAAAAACAACCAAATCCTTGAACTTCTTGGTTAAGCATGTATGATAATTTGAGCAGTGAGGGAAAGGTGAGGTATTTTTTCTGTGATACTTAAACAGTACAACACTGAACATAGATCCATCAAAAGGACTGAAGGACTGTTTAATGGTGCCATTTATGGCAGAGGAGCAATATTCTGAATGTATTTTTGTGCATTCAAACCCACGTAGCTGCAACATGTCTGTGTTGTGACTCTATGGAATTTTCACCAAAACCAAGCCTCCAGTGATTTAAGGTATTCCTATTAGTGGGCTTCCTCTCCTGTCTAAATGAACTGTATAAACCTGCAGACTTCTGAGCAGAATCTATTGCATCTGTAATGTGAAGATAGACTGTGGTGGTGTGAGAATTGTTTTTATTAAGTTATTAAGTTATTTTTGTAAGATTTTTAGGTTATTTTATAAGGGTTGAGTTCACTGTATACCCCTGTGTTCTGCATTGGTTTTCCCTTCTGCATTGGTTGTTTTGTCTATTGTAAAACCAGACATTTTCTGTCATTCATCCCTTCCCTGCACCTGTCGCTGTCAATCCCCCCCCCGCCCTCTCCTCGTGGTTGCCCTGTCACTCAGAAACCCTTCCCTGGCTTCTAGAAAACTCCGGGAAGGGTGCCGAGTGATAGGCTGGGGCCCGGGAGACCCCCTCCCATCATTTCGTGGTTGGTCCCCAGTTCCATGGTTCACACCCCCAGTTAACCCCCCGAGTCCTGTGACTGGCTGACCGGTTGTCACCACCCCCGTTTCCACCCCTCCCTTAAAACCTGCCGCGTGCCTGGCCTCAGGGTCTCTCCTGGGCAGCAGGTGCAGCGTGTAGAGCCCCGCGCTTCCTCTGCCTCAATAAACCTACATTACATCCTGCTCGGGAGAGTCCGCCTTTCTCTTAGCTGCCGAGGTCGCTTACGTCATCTACGTGCCTGTCGCTGGCGGTGGGATCCAAGTTCCCACAGAGAGGAAGCGGCGCGCTTTGTCCGCCGCTCCGATCATACCACGTTGCCACAGTGAAACTGAGCTAGCCTGTGGTCACGCGGGTCAGCGCGAATTGGACACTGTGACAGCAGTCTGGCATCCAGCGCGGGGCCCCCACCCTCAGGACACGAGGTGGACCCCGCGGCACGGATTTAGGCTGTCGGACAGCCGAAGAAATCTTTGGACGCTCTGCTACCCCCGCTGGAGCGGCTCTCACCACACTCCCGGGGGAGAAGTGGTCAAACCGGAGCACCCACTGGGTCCACTTCAGGCAGCTGATACCGACAACCCCAGGTTTCGTCTTGTTCCAGGAGGGGGTAAGTTGCTCTTTGTGTGGGCACTTACTTTTTGGGAAGGGTGTTCGGGAAGAAGACCCAATTTCGGAAAGGGATTCCCCAGAGCGGGAAATTCCAAGCCGCACGGCTCGGGGGGGTGGTGGTTTGCCTCATTCCCCCACGGGAACCTTCCTCAGAACTCTTTTACTTTCTCTTTCGTTTTTAAATTTTAAGTTAAAAGCAGTAGTCGGGCGGGCGGCGATTCCCGAGAGTTTTAGGACACTGCATTTTAATTTCATCGCGGCTCCCCGGGACGGGTTTTGGGAAAAATTACCCGGTTTTAGGAGGTTTAATCCGCGGTTTGTTTTAAGTTTCATTTTGATTTTGCCTGGGTGTTAGTCAGCGAGCGGCAGAAACTAATTGTGAGAGACATGGGTGGTAACCTCTCAGCCACTCAAAGCATTGTATTATAGTTTTAATTCTGTTCTTGAACTTTCCCAGTTAAAAATTTCGAAGGGCGAGCTCAAAAAGTTTGTCAGGTGGTTGTTCCTGCACTTCCCTCACACATCCCCGGAGCAAATTTACAGCTCCAAATTTTGGCAGGCTGTGATTAATAAAATTAATAATTTGGCTCTCTCAGGGGACAAACATGCTTCAAAATTTCTTAATTTGGCTTCGCAGCTTTCAGCTGCTGTTACAAAAATGAATAAGAAGGTGCAGAAACAGCCAGTCCCAAGACAAACTGCCCCCCGTTCTCCTTGTCCCCCTGCCCTTTCTCCTCGTCCCCAGAAGGGAGTCCTTAAGGGAGCAGCAGGGGTTCAGCTTGCCAGCTCAGGCCCCTTAAGGACCCCCCGATCCCCCCGCCCGGGCAGTCCTTGCCAGACTGCTCAGGGCTTCTCGGTCAGCCCTGGCCGAGCTGCTCGAGAATTCCACCCTTCCCCATTTTCCCCAGTTAACAGACCCCGAGTTCGATTTAGTTTAGCTGAGGATTCCACACCACAAAATGGCTCCCCTACCCCTTATCCCCAAGATGGAGGAGACCGCATGGCACAGTCCTCCCCATCCCCCTATCCTCCTTCCTTCAATCCCTTTCTTCCCACCCTTGATAAGCCCAACCCCTTCCTCTCCTCGGCCCCTCCTATCCCCCAAAAGACTCTGCCCATGTCTCCTCCCTCTTCAAGGACTCCACCCTCAGCTCCTCCCAGCTACTCCTCCCATGGGAATGCCCACATGACATCATCAGGTTCCCAAACCACGCCCCCTGCCGGAAGACCTGCCTCCTGGGCTTCCAGTTCCCACGCTCCCCCTTCTGGTTCCCACGCTCCCCCTTCCGGTTCCCACGGTCTGGGCCCGGAGGGGGCGGGGCCAGGGCCTGAGCCTGCAGGGATGCATCAGCCTTCCCCTGTTCCCTCAGAGTCCCCAGTTGTCTACAAGGGCTCCCGAGGAGGGCACAATGTTTGAGCAGTCCACCACCCATTTTCTCAGGCCACCATCAGAGACCTCTGCAAGGCACATAGGGATTATGGGCGGGACAGCCCCTATTTTAGGGGCCTGCTCCGTTCTAATCTCGAAGCTGCTGTTGTCATCCCAGCTGACCTTAGCAGCTGTTCTCCTGCCTCCTGGACTCCACTGAGTTCAAGCTATGGGAGGCAGCATGGAGACAGCTGCTTAGGGAGGCCTTGCCGAGTCTCTTCACAGATCCAGAGACTGCGATCGATGAAAATGGGAATGCCCTCAACCTGGAACAGCTCATGGGTGAGGGAAGGTGGACGGATCCGACAGACCAAGTGTCGAGCATCCCAACCAAAGCCCTCCAGACCATCAGGGAGCATGCGGTCACAGCCTTCTTCAGCATGGTGCCAGATGGCCCGGTCATTCCATATTATAAGATCGTGCAGGGGACCAAAGAGGCTTTTACTAAGTTTGTGGAGCGGCTCACCCGAGCAATTGAAGTCCAAATATCAGAAGTGGCCGTGAGAGAAGGGATCCTAAGGGAAATGGTGTTCGCAAATGCGAACAATCTGTGCAGGACTGCAATTCTTAGTCTCCCTTTAGACCCTCCTCCGACCATCCAGGATATGCTTCAGGTGTGCCAACTCAAGGTCCCCTACATGCAACGTAATGACCGGGACGCCAAATCACCAACACCTAAAGTAGCTGCAATATCTGGCACCCAGCAAGAACACATTCGCAGGCCGTATGCTCCCCAATGAAACAAGTGTATCATCTGTCGGGAGCCGGGACACTGGGCCAATAATTGCCCACTGAGGGACGACATTGAACTGTTGAAAAAGAAAAAAGGGGGAGGCGGGGGAAGTGGGAGAGTGGGAGGGACGGGAGATAACTCCCATCAGTTAAACTGAGGGAGGAGCGCAGGTCCGCCCGGCGCGGTGACACAAATAGGGCGGACCAGGCAGTGGGAGGGGGGAAAGAAAGAACAAGCGCCAATGATACACTGCCCAAAACCGAAAAAGACATTCTTACCGCACGTGACACACCTGACGAGACAATTTTAACTGACCATGACCTGTCAAAACATATTTTAATAACATCTTCAAATAAGGAACCTTTCAGGTTGGAGCTCACCAAAGCCTTGCACCTGAAAAGCGTGGATTGGACCTTCCTGTCAGTAAACCTAAAGGAACAAAGCACCTGGCCAGTCCAAGGGAAAGGAACTTGCCGTCATTGGGGATTGTAAGTACACCCCGCAAGAGATCGAGATTCTCCCAGGGATTTTAGTCAACAACCCTGAGAATCTCGTTCTCTGGCTGCGATGCACCCATCCACCGACCTTTCTCCCTAAAGGTCAAATTATCGCACAGATCATTACTACCCGGGGACCAAGGAACACATCAACGGTCCCGGTGGCTTGCCCTGTGCAAGCCATCACTGAAGAAAGGCCCCGGGTAGAATGTGAATTCACAGTGGGCAGGGAAACAATGAACATCACAGCTCTTTTGGACACCGGGGGAAATGTGACGATCGTGCCAGCCCAGGATTGGCCATCACATTGGGCTTTGCAGGGCATAGCTGGACACGTCCAGGGTGTTGGAGGTCTTCAATTGGCAAGACAATCAAAGAGCGTGGTACAAATTAAGGGGCCAAAGGGGCAATTGGCAAATATTCGCCAATTTTGTTTTAAATTATAAGGAACCCTTGCCTGGAAGGGATCTCATGGCTCAATGGGGGGTCAAGATTGACATACCCGACCCTTCAGTGGACATTTCCACAGCGACCATTGAAGAGCGTCCCAACAAAAAACTTAATTGACTCACCGATAATCCAGTTTGGGTGGAGCAATGGCCGCTTTCTAAACAAAAATTAAAAGTGCTCGAGGAGCTTGTGGAGGAGCAGTTAAGAAAAGGACACATTGTAGAAACTGATAGCCCTTGGAATTCTCCAGTTTTTGTGATCCAGAAACCGGGGAAAGACAAGTGGCGCCTCCTCCAGGACCTCCGTCAAATTAACAATGTCATTGAGGACATGGGATCTCTCCAACCTGGGATGCCTTCCCCAACTATGCTCCCCGAAAATTGGAAATTAGCTATCATTGACATCAAGGATTGCTTTTTCCAAATTCCTCTTCACCCGGATGATGCCCCACGTTTTGCATTCTCGGTTCCCACCATCAACCGAGAAGCCCCAAGGAAGCGCTATCACTGGCAGGTACTCCCTCAGGGGATGAAAAACAGCCCAGTCGTCTGCCAGTGGTATGTTGCCTCCTTGTTGTCCCCTGTCCGCGCAGCCGCGGGACAGGCTATCATCCATCATTATATGGATGATGTCCTGGTGTGCCCCTGGATGAGGCCCCGACTGATGATGTGCTCACACATGCGCTTGACCTGACAATCAATGCATTGATTGCTGCAGGTTTTGAGCTGCAGGAGGAGAAAGTTCGATGGATGCCACCCTGGAAGTACCTCGGGCTGGAAATCGGCAAGCGGACCATTGTTCCGCAGAAAATAGGATGTCCACCATCTGTGTGGGGCTTTGAATTGGGTAAGGTCCTGGTTAGGTTTGACCACCGAAGACCTAGCCCCCCTTTTCAATTTATTGAAAGGGGGAGAGGAGCTTAGTTCTCCTAGGGCCCTTACCCCAGAAGCGAAAAAGGCTCTGGAAAGAATTCAGGACGCTATGTCCTCAAGGCAAGCTCATCGATTTGACCCCGAGCTGCCTTTCAAATTTATCATACTGGGAAAGTTGCCGCACCTCCACGGGATGATCTTTCAGTGGAAAGACATCCCGAAAAAGGACCGAGAAGGGAAAGATCCACTCTCCATCATAGAGTGGGTCTTCCTGAGCCATCAGAGGTCCAAAAGGATGACCCGGCCGCAGGAGTTGGTGGCTGAGCTGATCCGGAAAGCAAGGTTCCGGATCAGAGAATTGGCCGGTTGTGACTTTGTGTGTATTCCCATCCCAATCGGGTTGAGATCGGGCCAAATTTCAAAGTCAATGTTGGAACACCTGCTTCAAGAAAATGAAGCTTTACAGTTCTCTCTGGATTCCTTTACTGGGCAAATTTCAATTCATCGGCCTGCCCACATAATTTTTAATCAGGACGTCAAATTTGTATTATCATTAAAAGAGGTTCGCAGCAGAAGGCCACTCAAAGCCTTAACCGTTTTCACTGACGCGTCCGGAAGGTCCCACAAGTCAGTTTTGATTTGGAAGGACCTTCAAACTCAGCAGTGGGAGACTGATGTAGCTGAGGTAGAAGGATCACCTCAGGTTGCTGAGTTGGCCGCAGTCATTAGGGCTTTTGAGAGGTTTCCCAAACCTTTCAATTTGGTTACAGACTCCGCATATGTAGCGGGGGTGGTGTCCAGAGCAGAACAGGCCATCCTTCAAGAGGTGTCCAACATTTCATTGTACGATTTGCTCTCGAAATTAGTTAAGTTAGTCTCCCACCGAAAGCAACCTTTCTTTGTGATGCACACAAGGTCACACACTGAATTGCCGGGGTTCATCGCGGAGGGAAACAGGAAGGCAGATGCCCTCGCTGCCCCTGCCGAGATGGCCCCCCTGTCAAACATCTTTGAGCAGGCAAAACTCAGTCATCAACTGTTCCATCAGAATGCGCCTGGCCTTGTTCGCCGTTTCCACCTAACACGGGAACTGGCCAAGGCAATTGTGGTGTCCGTCCTGCTCCCAGCATGCAGTGCCAACCTTGCACGCGGGGGTTAACCCCCGGGGGCTGAGAAGCTGTGAGGTGTGGCAAACTGATGTCACTCATTTCCCTGAATTTGGCCGCCAAAAGTATATACATGTGTCTATTGACACATTCTCTGGAGCTGTGTTCGCTTCTGCCCACACAGGGGAGAAGGCAGGGGATGTCATTAAACACCTCATCCACGCCTTCTCCTTCTTGGGCATCCCGAAGGAACTCAAAACCGACAACGGCCTGGCATACAAGTCCAGGGAGCTCTGCAGCTTCCTGCAGCAATGGGGGGTGGAGCACAAGACCATCATCCCCCACTCCCCCACAGGTCAAGCCATGGTCGAGAGGACCCATGGTACCATCAAAAGAGTTTTACACCAACAGCAGCGGGTCCTCAAAGCAGAAACACCAGCGGTCAGACTGGCCAGGGCACTTTTTACCATCAACTTTCTTAATTGTTCCTTTGAAGGTCTCAATCCACAAATCATAAGGCACTTCAGGGCGAGCTCCTTGTTCTCCATCCGAGAAAGGCCCCCAGTCATGGTCACGGATCCTGAGTCCGGAAGGACGGAAGGGCCACATGACCTGGTCACATGGGGACGTGGATACGCATGCGTGTCCACCCCCACGGGACCAAGGTGGATTCCATCCAAGTGGGTGAAGCCCTACGTCCCTAAGGGCTCAGGATCCAAAACAGTTATCAGTCCGCAGGTAGCAGACGCAGCAGTGGAGGCAAAAGAGGAAACAGGGGCAACATCCTTGGGCAGAGTTTCCTTTCCCCTACTGTTCCTACCCTGAATAACTGTGTGTTTAGTGTTTTTTTAGTTGTAACATGGCAACCACCCAGACCGGATTCCCCGCTCCGAGGAAGTTCCACCTAACCCTCGGAGCCCTGATATCGCTCAGCCTGTGTCTCTCAGTCGTAGGATGGCTGGTCCCACAACCAAAAGCAAACGTGTGGGCCACTCTGGCGAACTTGTCATCAAAAGCCGAAGACGTCTACACTGCAGTCCGACAGATGCGAGAGATGGTGACAGACGACTGGCTGAGAGGACTCTTTACTAACTGGGGAATCTCTGGCTGGGCTTCATCCATCATAAAGACTGTGTTGCTGTGTTTGTTTGTTTTGTTGTTAATTATGCTTGCGTTCGGTTTACTTAAAAGGATATTGTATAATTCAATTTCTGCCACCACACACTCCCCCTCAGTCAACCATATCATCGTGCCAACTGAGGAGAGCCCTGAGGAGGAAGGACTGGAGTTGGAGGAGTTGCTGGAAGAGGCCCCGGAAGATGACCGAGAAGTTCTGGATGAAGAAGAGCATGGACTGGAGTACCCAACACAGCATCACTGACCTCCCTCCTCCGTTCCAGTCCCACTCCTCTTGAAAAAACAAAAAAGGGGGATATGTGGTGGTGTGAGAATTGTTTTTATTAAGTTATTAAGTTATTTTTGTAAGATTTTTAAGTTATTTTATAAGGGTTGAGTTCACTGTATACCCCTGTGTTCTGCATTGGTTTTCCCTTCTGCATTGGTTGTTTTGTCTATTGTAAAACCAGACGTTTTCTGTCATTCATCCCTTCCCTGCACCTGTCGCTGTCAATCCCCACCCCCACCTCTCCTCGTGGTCGCCCTGTCACTCAGAGACCCTTCCCTGGCTTCTAGAAAACTCTGGGAAGGGTGCCGAGTGATAGGCTGGGGCCTGGGAGACCCCCTCCCATCATTTTGTGGTTGGTCCCCAGTTCCATGGTTCACACCCCTGGTTAACTCCCCGATCCCTGTGACTGGCTGACCGGTTGTCGCCACCCCCGTTTCCACCCCCCCTTAAAACCTGCCGCACGCCTGGCCTCAGGGTCTCTCCTGGGCAGCAGGTGCAGTGTGCAGAGCCCCGCATCCCTCTGCCTCAATAAACCTACATTACATCCTGCTCGGGAGAGTCCGCCTTTCTCTTAGCTGCCGAGGTGGCTTACATCATCTACATGCCCGTCGCTGAGGGTGGGATCCAAGTTCCCACAGGGAGGAAGCAGCGCGCTTTGTCCGCTGCTCCGAATTTACCACGTTGCCGCAGTGAGACTGAGCTAGCCTGTGGTCGCGCGGGTCAGCACGAATTGGACACTGTGGCAATAGACATTTGTAATTTTTTCCAACATGTCTTATAATTGCTCTCTGTTTTCTAGCTGTCAGTATACTGCCTCTGCACCAAAACTGTTGATTCTGAAAAATAACATTTCACAGCCAGTTAGGCTGCAAGGTAAAGCAAACATTTTCTAGTATTACAGTACATATTTTATTAATCAATTCATTTGCAATGGAACCATACATAGAAACTTTTGGTGTTTACCACCATTTATGTAATGCACAGAGGTCTTGCAGGTCATGGCAGATACTCTATCTTCTATCAACTGTGCTTCTATTAACAGTCATGACACACCTCCAGTAACTATGGAAAGAAGACCCTCTAAGCCCTAAGTACTAGCCATCCAGTACTGTCATTTTTCAAAGAGGCTGAAACAACAACCCTCACACACAAACTCTCAAGCTCGTTTCACCAAGCCTTAACACAAATATTATCTCAAGTTATGTGTGTTAACTATTCATCTATTTAAATCATGATAGTGAAAAGAGCAGTATTATCCCTTTCCCTGTCACTTATGGAAAAACTGCAATAGACTGGTTGTAGAAAAGAGTAAAATGATACAAATTGTCATATTCTGTTAAAATGGTTTGTTCTGGTTTCCCCTATGTTTCATATGTTAATGGTTTGTCCCAGATTTTGTATATTCCCCTCTCTTCCCTATGGTTATTCCTCACCTTTGTCCCAGTACCCTCCCTGTCAATTATCCAAACCCTGCCTACCCTGTCCATTATTTTAAACCCTACCCCTTTATCCGGAATGCTCTGTGTTCATCATATCTCCTTCGAAGCCCCATTGGGCTAAGTAATACAATCCCTCCTATACTGCGACCCAATTGTTTTCCTTCATTATAATCTCCTCCCTCAGCTCCTCCCCAGTTGTGTTTGATTGGTTGAATGTTTGTATCCTCCCCTACCACCCCCTTGAGTTTATAACCCGGAGCACACCAGTGCTCGGGGCCTTTTTTCTGTGGATCCTTTCGCTGATAAACCCTGTGGATTTATCCCCGAGAAAAGATCTCCTCTAATCCTTTATCCCGGTCCTAGCTGACAACACCAAGAGCTGCAGGAATTCGCCTCTGCTCCAGCAGGATCCGTGTGTCCTAAGGCGCTGCTGCAGGAACACTGCTCCCCACTCCTGTGACAGCTCTGGGGTGCTGAGCTAGCCCGTCTGCCCTGTAGAGGGAAGGTGCTGCCACAACAAATTATGCTGAGTACATCCTGAATGGTGAGCAGTGGACTAGCAGGGTGCAAGGGAAGAAAAGCTTCACTTTTTACAAGCTTGAAAAGGCTAGAAATCAACTTTCAAGCCTTGGGAAATATTAAGGATATAAATGGGCTAACACCTCCTGCTGAGAGAGGATAGCTCATCGCCATCAAATGTGACACTGCAGCCCGCACTGCCACCCACAGCCTGGTAGCTAGCAGTTCCTGGTACTCAAGATAACCTTTCAGGGACATACTCTCTCAGGAATTTCTTTGTGGGAAGTGATTCACTTCCTGGCCCTTGAAGCAGAGCTAAGGCAGTTTAATGAAAACTGCAAACACACTGTTTAGCAGCTTGGGGATTTGTTTTTTTCAGAGTGTAGAAACACTGACTGAACCACTATTTCCCTGTGAGATTTGCTGGGGGTTGAGGCAGAAATCTGGTGATATTTTCATTTCAGTCTGATTCATATTCCTTGGCAGATGGGCCTTGTAAAAGCTCAAGAACTTTGAACTCTTCACACTGGAGGTTAGAGTGCTTAGGGAGAAAGAAAAGGCTAAGTTGGGTTGCTGCACTGTATAAATAGCTGAAGGACTGGCCTTTGCCTAGAGTTCACTGCATAACTTAAGCTTTTACTTAAGAAAACATTCCTGGGAGAAATGAGGGAAATGTCTATAATCAGTCTTTGCAACTTTGATACTAGTCCTGAGCCAGAACAGTTATCATTTGTTCCATTTGACTTGTCACTGAAGGCCTTCCTTGCCTCACTCTTCAGGAGAAAGAACTGAGCTGACAGACAGGGACAGGAACCAGATTAAGTCCCCTGTATCCAAGAGGAAGTAATTAGTGACTTGCTCTGCTACTTAGACTTTCAAAAATCTGTGGGACCAGATAGGGTTCACCCAAGGGTGCTGCGGGAGCTGGCAGAGTGGCTTACCAAGCTACTGTCCATCATTTATCACCATTCTTGGTTATCCTGTGAGGTCTCAGACAACTGGAGATGTGTCAATATAATGCTTATCTACAAGAAGGGTCAGAAGGAGGATCCAGGGAACTACAAGCCTGTCAGCCTGACCTCAGTGCCAGTGAAGTTTGTGGAACAGATTATCTTGAGTGCGATGACATAGCATGTAAATGACAAACAGGGGATCAGTTTCCAGCCAGCAGAAGTTTAGGAAAGGCAGGTCCTGCCTGGCCAACCTGATCACTTTTTATGACCTGGTGACCTGCCCAGTGGCTGAGGGGAGGATGTGGGTGTTGTAAAGTACATTAGTAAAGTCTTTGATACTTTAATACTGTCTCCCACAGCATACTCCTGGAAAAGCTGGCAAGCCAGGCAGGCTGTGGCTTGAACAGGTGCTCTCTTTGCTGGATTAAAAGCTAGTTAGGATAGCTGGGGCCAGTGATTTTTGGTGAATGGGGTTACATCCAGTTGGTGGCTGGTCACTAGAGAGTTCTTCAAAACTCAGAACTGGGTCTGGTTGTTAAAAACCTTTATTAATGACCTGGAGGAGGGCCTCAAGTGAATCCTTAGTATTCTGATAGATGACTCTAAATTGAGTAGGATTGCTGATCTGATTGAGGGGTAAGAAGGCCCTGCACAAGGACCTAGACCATCTGGATCAATGGGCCAAAGCCAGTTGTGTGAGATTCGATAAGATAAAGTGCTAGGTCCTGCGCTGTGGTGAAAACTGCCCCATGAAACCCTACAGGCTGGGGGCAGAGTGGCTGGAAGGGGATTCAGTAGAAAAGGACCTGAGGATGCTGAAAATAATGAGTCAGCATGTACCCAGGCGGCCAAGAAGACCAGCGGTGTCCGAGCTTCTATCAGAAATAGTGTGGTCAGCAGGACCAGGGCAGTGATTGGCCTCATGTCAATGTCAAGTACTGTGTTCAGTTCTGGGTCGGTCACTACCACAAAGACATTGAGTGAGGTCCTGGAGTGGGTGCAGAGAATGGAATAGAGCTGCTGATAGTTTTGAAGCGCATGTCCTTTGAGCAGTGACATCTGTGAGGTGTTTAACCTGGAGAAAAGCAGGCTCAGGGGAGACCCAATTGCTCTCTACCAGCTCCTGAAAGGAGGGTCTGTTAAGGTGGGGGCTGTCCACTTCTTACAAACAACCAGCAAAAGGACCAGAGGCAATGGCCTCAAGCTGCACTAGGGGAGTTTCAGGTTGTACATCAGGAAAAATTTTGTCACTGAAAAGGTGGGAAAATGTAAAATCAGGTTGCTCAAGGAGGTGGAGGAGTCATCACCCCAGAAGTGTTCAAAAATGATTTGACATGGCATTTAACAGTCATGCTTAGTTGGTGTGATGGTGTCCAGTCAAAAATCAGACTTGGATGTCTTGCAGATCTTTTCTCACCTTAATAGTTCTATGACTCCATGATTCTATAGTTCTGTCATTGTTTTCTTTGCAGACAGATAAAAGGGAAAGGGCTATCCTGTACAAAAATCAGGGGAGAACAGCTCACTCCCTTTACCCTTTACTAGCATGTACAAACACTAGGCAATACAAAATGTTAAAAAAAAAAAAAAAAAGTATGAGCACATTTCTTTGCCAGTTCAGGGTACTCACATGCCCTTAGCATTGGCTGTGGTACTGAGGAGTGGATAGAAAGGACTATCCTGACAGAGGACAATGAAGCTTTTGCTTTAGATTGTATGAGTTGGCAGAAGTTGATTGATCACTCCTCTAGCAAAGGAAAAAGGCATATCAGATTTCCCTCCTAACGCCTTCTTAATGAACAGGCATGTCCCTGTGCAGTCAGCCAGTAGTAAACTTCCACTTTCTCTGCATCATAAAGATCCTCATTATGTTAAAACAATTTAAGCAAAGAATTCAAGGAGTTTGGGTGGGCTTAGTTTGATTTGAAGGACAGTGCCTAAGGATTATGTTACTTTAACCATAAGCTCATACCAAAGAAAAGTAAAAAATTCACCATCTTCATACAGAACTCGTGTACATATGAAGAAATTTTCTGAGGAAATTTTCTTGAGGTTAGACATAATTCACCATTATAAATAAGTAAATAAATAATATAAATAAATAAAAAATAGAGGTTGTGACTTTTTCCAGGGGATGACTTTCATAGAAGCAGAAAATACTGTTACACAAGGGGAGTAAAAAAAAAAAAAAAAAATTTAAAAAAATAACAAAACAGATAAAGCAGAAATAGAAAACAATTATTAGAATTCATCAGTATGCCTCTACAACTGCCTGACCTCACTTTTGCATCTCTTTTCCATATTATGTCTTCTGTTTTTATTAACAATATGTTATACACAAAATATTGCATGCCGTATAATTTGAGCTTCGAAATGCATGCTTTGGTAGGATGACTGTGTCTATTGAGACTCCTAGATTACTCCTATTAGGGAGTGAATGTCATGCTATTTGTCATCCAAAAGGTAATTTTCTCTAGACTTACATTAAGGTTTCATATTTTATGATAACCTCTATATTATGTTGATCTGGGCATTTTTCATGAACCCATTCATCAGACAGGTATCTCCAGTATCTGCAACCCTGCAACATTTTACTTGTTTTCAAGATGAGTAAGATTTTTTTTTTTTTTTTTTTTCCCCAGCCACATCATTAATACTAAAGGGGCATTTGAGTCCCTGTGATCATGCCAGTAAAATTCCATGACAAGCTTTGCACATTTTAAGTAGTGCATATGTAGGAGTTAATTTATTGTTTTTAGAAAATACTGTGTCAGAAGGGAATCATATTTATCCTGGAGTAAATGTTATTTTCTGGTGGCTGTCTTGTAATGACCAATCTCTTGCTGGCCCAGAATCCAACACCAATACGTCCAAACAGTTCAGAGGCACAGTACATAATTTTTGATGCAGTTGACTATGATACATTTACATGGGTAAACGGCAATTTTGTGTGAAGGGATGACCATGTTTGAATTAACTGCAAATTCTGCTTTACAGCTGGCATAGCACAAGGAGGAGACACTCTTAAAAAGAAGAGTTTGCTTGATCTAATTAATAAGCATTAAAACAATTTGCAAGATGTCACATACTGCTTAGAAACTGCACCAAAGCTTCACAGGATAAGGGTCAGGGACTGATTCCAAGAATGGCGTACTCAGTGATAATTAACCTTTTGGATTCCTCTTAGATTTCAAAGCAACTTATGATCCTAATTGAAATTAAATTGAGGGAGGCAGAGGGAGATGGCTCTTGCCAAACTATAAACTGCAATAAAATGCAGCAGATATAGCCATGAACACTAATTTCTTCTTGCAGAACACTCTGAGGAGCTGATACAGAAGCTAAATCAAATCCACAGGTTTATCCGACTAGGGGAGTCCTCAGCACTCCAGTCAAGAAGCAAAACAGATGCAGATCCTTTTGCCAACAGAATACCTTTCCCATGGATAAAGAGAGCAATTTCCTATTCCCTCAGCTCTCCTGCTCTATGCTAGTATTCAGTGAGCCTAACAAAAAGTCCCAGCTGCTCTCACCTCAGATGAAGAAAACACAAACAATTCTAAAAAAAAATCAATCTAACATTTCCTATAGTCTCCAATGTAGAGCAGTCAATTCTTTTCTGCCTCCTACCCTTTTTTACGTAATAAAAATCTACCATCCCTGTCATCCCCAATATGTCGTAAGCCAGCAAGTGTAAATGCAGCCATTCATATAATTTGAATGATAATTGAAAGTAAGCGGAAGAGGAGGATAAATTTATCGAACTTGTGAGAATATTCTAGGAAAAAAGGAATTTCCTGAGGTAACTGTCCTTGACCTGGCTCTTTAATCGAGTGAAATTTCATCACTTTATCTAATATCATGCTTCATGCTTCAGACTCCCAGCAATTCTATTTTAGTGTGGTCTAATGGGCAGCTGACACATCCACTCAGCACCAGACTGCATAATATGTGCTGACACACTGTGTGGTGAGCACCCTATTGAGAGCTGTTTATTTGTGCCTGGCAAGGAAAAATTTCAT
This sequence comes from Hirundo rustica, assembly GCF_015227805.2. Taxonomy (NCBI): domain Eukaryota; kingdom Metazoa; phylum Chordata; class Aves; order Passeriformes; family Hirundinidae; genus Hirundo; species Hirundo rustica. The sequence continues at coordinate 36,912,566 of NC_053488.1, read as the reverse complement.
CCAGTAAAGTCTCTTCATAACAATTTTAGTCTCAGTTTTCAGGGCCTCCACAGGCTCCACATTTTGAGAGGTTCAGAAGCACTTGCAGGGCAATTCAGTCACTTATTTGGGTGGCTGTACATTATCTGACTTCAGGTGAGAGGTTGTGAAAGCATTGGTTATGGTTGTCTGAAACCTGAATCTAGATAGTGTAATGAATAGTGTCATTCTAACTGCTTTGGAGCCAGCTCTCCTCAGAAACCCTGATTCAATTTTATATTCTGAGGTTAACGCACTCTATTGGGACTGAAAATAGGAATGCACACAAAAAGCTTTTATATTTATTCAGTTCAGCAAGCATGGCAAACTCATCAACAGCTATTTGTAAACTGTAGAATGATGGGACTTATTTTGATGTACTGATTTATGCTTGCTGTTTTTCCTGCAGCAATACTTTAGAGTAGAAATGGACTAGAAGGAAAAAGCAGACATGGCTCTCTATATAATAGCAAATGACATTATCATAAACAAAGCAACACGAGAAAATAAAGGATTGACATAATTACAGAGATTCTGGCCTCTTAACCTCATGTAGAAATGAAATCTGCTATATAGAGGCCAAGGGATACATTTCCTATGCATACATAAAGAGCTAAGATATTAACATAGTTGTTCCACTTATTAGTTATGGAGAAATAAGTCGTCTGTAAAGCAAGCTATATGTATACACAGATAAGAGAAAAAAATTAAGGGCCCAAAAATAGGATTGATTAAAATTAATATTTCATCAACACATCCAACACTGAAAGGTATACCCAAATTCTATCTAGATATACAATTACTGATCAGCTAAGTACTTGGAGTGGAAACCAATTTTATTTCAGAAACATCATGAGAAAATTATTCTCTAAGTCTGTGAAAACCATTTCAGAACTTTTATCTAACCTTACTATATGCATTACATAAGACATGTATTTTCTACAAGGAACTACATGGCATGGCAACATAGAGCACATGCATATGTATTATTCACAAGCCTATCTTGCAGGAAATGTGCTTTGACCTTGATAGTGTTAGAAAGGTAACTTCAACTTTTTCTCTTACTTTAGAAAATTTTAAGTCAGAATCTTTAATAATTGGAAAAAAATCACTAGAAAATTCTGCAAATAGAAAAAAAAATCAAGCCTAATAATAAACTTACAGGCACCAATTATATTCTTCTTCAATATACATTTTTAGAATGAGAAATATATATTTTTGGATTTAAAGGTTACTTTACTAGAGAGCGTTTAGAGAATTAGTGAAGAACCTCTGCACTTAACTAAGACTTTAGAACTGCAGCTAGGGAGGACTCAAAGTGTAAAGGGTTCTTTTTTACTTTTTTAAGAAAATGAAATTCTGAGGGGCCAAAGGAAATATTCAGTGCTTCAGATTTTGCAAATTCAGGTTCATTATTTATCTGTGTCAAATTTTGTTTGCTTGTTTGCGTAACTGATCATTTTCTTGAAAAAACTTTATGTTAAATTCTCCTTTTACCCCAGATAGAAAGCAGACACCAAGAAAATGTGTACTGTCAAAGTGCTTGTCTCAGTTAGCACTATCTCCCATGTTTCCACATTATTGCTATGTAAAAAAAAATTTCCATAACTAAAGACTGATTTTTAATAAGACAGTAGTTCATTAAATTTGCTACCAACACAGTTAATATGTCCATTCAGTGAATATATGCTTACTTGCATATACAGACAAATGCAGGCATGCGTTTATCTTCGTGCCTCTATGCAGATAGGGATATTGTACATTATACAAGCATGGAAGTCTCTCTTGTAAAAAATGTAAAATTAATGTAAAGGTAAAGTAAAATAAGAAAACATTTATAAGTGCTGCATCTTCAGTCCTTACAGGAACATTAATTTAGCCATCTTGCACAGATGGCTAAATACATACTGGGAGCTGTATATTCAGTGCATGTACAATACTTGACAATCTTTATCACAAGACAGAGAGAGTACAGCATGATCTAAATAGTTTTGTCAAGAAGAACCTCAGTCTTATAATTTCTTGACTTTTATTTCATCCATGTAAGTTTCTTTGCATATTAATATAATTTCATTTCAGTGTGATCTCCAGTTATAGAGAGGATCTTTTCAGGGGAACAGGGACAAGGAAGACCTCTAGTTAAAAATTATGTTATAGCCAAGATGTCTGTTGCAGTTTTTCAGTTTGTGCTTTGTACATAAGCTACTTCCCTTGCCACAGTCCTTGGTCTCACTTCTGCCTCATAGTTGCTATGCCCATTAAAGTGTAGCATCAGTGTGGCAGTTGGCATGTGGCTGTGAAAATAGGTCAAGTGGAGAAAAAAATTAAAACTACCACCCAAAAAGAGAATGTTTCCGAGTAATTTCTGAGAACTGTCCCTTCTTCCATGCAAACATCTTCTTATCTGTAAGAGATAGAGATGGCTTAGCTCAGCGTAGGGGGTTGGACCATCCTGTCACTTCAGGGGCAACTCTGTTCCAACACATCAAATTCAGGACAGCAGCATGAGATTTCACACGCTCAAGCAGGTGTCATTTTCCAGAGGCTATTCCCAAACAGTGGGATAAATGTCAGAAGCATGAGAAGCAGAGAATAAAAGTGAAGATGTAGCAGCTTAACACAGGACAGTTATGTACAGGCTTGGTGTCAAACAAGGAGATTGACCTTGAGCTCTGTAAGTGGAGCCGTATAGACATTGATGATGGCTTTCACCTCCTAAGAAGGAACAAAATGCAAGAAACTGGTACCAATGTGCAGATACAGCTCCACCGAGTAGCCAGCACTAATATTAAACAATTATCTCATCAGGTAAGTCTTGCTTTTCCACCTGCTCGTGTCCAGGAGCAGTATTAGGCACTCTGCTTCAGGTTCTCTGGAGTCACAAGCTACACAGGAACTATTTTTTATCTCCGAAGTGAACAATTCACAACTTTTCAGGCTTTACGTGAATTGAGCAAATCCTGCCAGGAGACGTACAGAAAGTTTCAGAAGATTCTTCAATAGCTTTCTACTAGAAGAAGGGTTCATTTGTTTCAGATTTTTTCATCTGTAAAGGTGAGTCACAGCATGCTTCAGGCTTCAGTCAGATACTGTATTGATCTTTCCCATCCATCCAGAGTTAAGTATTTAGCAGTAAATTCGAGTTTTAAGGCAGGGAACAGTAATTGGACACATATGTCGTGATCTTTGGAGAACGAGATAAAGTGGAGAGGTCTTTTAACGAGCTTGGAGAAACAAAGAGGAACTCAGAAAATAAGGGTGTTATTACAGTTCAACAGTAAACCCTATTCATGCTCAGAATCCTAATAAAATCTGCATGCCGTTTATCCAAGACAAAGAAACATGTCAGCTGTGGGAAGAGGAGAGCCAAACCAATAAAACAGTTTCTAACCTTGTATGTATATTTCTCCATAAATCAGCATCCAAAAACTAAAAAAAGAAGAAAAATCAGGAAATCCTCTCATTCTGAGACAGGAAATTCTAAGAGTATCTTTTCATTAAATTATATGTGAGAAAAAGTGCAAATGCTGCCTATTATTAATATACTTAGAAGAACCAAGAAGACTTGCAAAGAAATCAGTTTTGATATAAGCAAATGTGTGTTGTCTTGGTTTGAAAGACAGGTATCTGCTAGGGAGAGGTGGGGCCTCTCTAGGAATGGGGAATTCCAATCCCTTCCCTCCAAGTTATTATAATTTAGAAGATTGAAGAGGCTTTTCAGTCAGAGCTATGGGGAAAGGAATAACAGTCCTTTACTAGTAAATATAACAGGACAAACAACAACTACAACAATAATAATAATAATAAACAGAACCAAGAACCCCGAGGGGCTTTGTCTCACAAGTCCCGGGCAGTCTGATCTCTCGGGACCCCAAGAGCACCAAGCCCAAACGGTGGAAACTCCGGGCTGATGGCTGGAAACGGTGGGGTGTCCCGGCAGGCAGGGGTGTGTCCCGGCAGGCGAAGTGAGCAGTGCTGGAGAAGCTGCGGCGGCTGGACCCGGGCTGACCCAGCTCCAGCAGGGCAGGCAAGGAGCTCTGAATTCCTGGGCACTCCAGCAGCTGATGAAATTCCCAGCACTGGACCCTCCATTAACAGTGGGCTCCACACAGCCAGCAGTCACCCAACCTTCCTGCCTGTTAGACCTTGAAATTATTTATTTTTCCCCTTTCTGGAAGTTGTAACTGAGATATATTTTGGTCTGCATTCCTTGAATTGCAATCATTAATAGACGCAGGAGGTTTTTGCAAAGCTACGTCTATTTTCTCCAAGAACAATAAACAAAGAAAAATCCTTGAATAAAGCAAGACAGACCCTCCTAAAGAAGCTTAAACAAGGGTCAGTGAAAAATTCATTTATTTAGCATTGAAAGCATGTTTCATAGCAACCCACACATATTGTATTGCTTCTGCTTTATGGCTAACTAATTCTATAAATAATGAATTTAAATTAAACAATTAATTGACGAGGCCTAGGGTTCAATGTGGGATCAATAACAACGTTTCCTCTGAAATGTTCTAGGTTAACAATTAATATAAATTTTCATAAGGGACTTATTGTGTATATACCAAATTATTAAATGATTTTACAGAACAAGAGATAAACTATATAATAGATGAAACACTGGTTAAGCAGATCCTAATTACAATATAATTTCAAGGTGTTATACTTATTTAACAGGAGCTATATTAATATATTTTACTTTGTGTGTGGTTTTAAAAAACTACTGTTTTCTATTTTCATTGTGAGTGAAAGAAATGTTTTAATGGATTTCTTTCACTTTCCCTGACACATCTGATACCCATTTTCCAATATACATCACAGGGTAGGATGGAGATAAAATTCTTGTTACATATGGGCATTTTTTCTCTGCTAATTGAAACTATCTTCTAATTTAAATTCATTTAAATCCTTTACTTCTATCTGCACACATTTTTTTTTTTTCCTTGGCTTTACTGGAAAGTTAAATAAAGGCTAGCATTAGATGTAGAAATCTTTGTAGTATTTTGGGTAAGCAAAAAATTACTAGTATGAAAATTTCTAGCAATCTAAACTGTTATCTAACTTTGTATGGTAAGGAAATGTATCTCATTCTTAATGTAAGTGCATTTGTGGGACATAAAATCTTGATCTAGCTGAATCCAGTGCATTTCACCACTTCATCACAAGATACATTTAAGATTTACCCAGGGAAAACAAAGTTGTCCTTAGGACACAATAGTAAGGTCATGATGGACACACAAATGGTGCACAATTATACAAAGTCTCAGCGCAATGCCTGAATGGCAAGGACATATTTACTAGGGCAGCTGCTCCCTTGCTCTGCATGAAGTCCTGGTGCTCTAGGTTTTCTCTTCTTTATCCAGAATCATCAAGATGCACCTACAAGGCTTACTTAATTAATGGATGTTCACAAAACACCTAAAATGCCTTTGAAGACAGACATTAAAGTAGTATGAAAAATACTGTTTCCCATGCACATGGTGAATGAATAGAAATGCTTTTGTAGAAACAGACATTTTCATACATGTACTGAATTTCTGAAAAAAAAAATATTAACAACCCAATTTCATAGTATTAAATATTTAGTAGGGATTCCATTCCACACCCACCCCACCCCACATTCCCCCCCAGGAATTCAGTAGACACATGAAAATATCAGCTTCTACAAAAGCATTTCTGTTGATTTCTGAGAGAAGTTTATTGTAAAAAACACAATGGTAAGGGTCAAAGTTCAAGAAAAAAAGTCTTCAAGGTGAGTGCTGTTATCTAAAATATTCTAACACTGAAAGGAATTGCAATCCTTAGTGAGGCTCATGAATTCATCTCTATGTTACATACTGACAGGGTTTTATGAAAATCATGTCTCAAATCTAAATTTGGCGACACAAATCCTATGGGAATAAGGACTTGCAATGGTTTTGACTTCAAATCTGTTTATATTTGTTTGCCAGTATAACAGTAAAGGCCTATAAATGGTCTATAAGTTACTTTGTAACTTGCAATTGCTCTTAAGACCTTTGTCTGTACTGAGATATATTGTTACTGTTTTCTTCATAAGGAATTCTCTCTTAGCGTAGCCTATGGTCAGCATTTCTTATACTGAAAATTTTACTGAAGTGTAACTCCAGTGGGGATTTGGGGAGAGGATAGGATGGAGGGTCATTGGAGTGTCTCTGATATTTAGCTCTGCTTCTAGCATGCTCTTTTTGATTCACAACATAGGTTTTCTTTTCTTTATTACCACACATAAACCTCCATTTACATGAAACAAGCTCTTCAGAGAAATAAATGCAAATGTTACACTCTTTACACTCATGCAAAGTAACTGGGAAAATTAACTTGTTTGTACATTGTCCTTCACTGTAAGGATTTACTTTTTACCAATGTTCTCAGTTACAGTCAAATACAGAGTACATACTCTGAAGCCACTTAAAAGCTATAAGCCAGCACAATTTTTACACTGTGGGTTGTGAATGTTTCTTTTTCCTCTTCAGGGAGCAGTTCATTTTCAGTTGTCTTCCGCTTTAGCGTATTTTGAGGGTTTTACTTTGGGGATACATCTGTGTCATGAAATTACCTATGATATATCCCACAATATTAATATATATTTTAAAAAATACAGAGTAAGTAAAAAATGGAGGCTAAAATCCCTTATCCCTTACAAATTTTACATGTCAAAAATAGCATACATTGAAAGGGCAGTAGGCATCAGAAATACTTCTGGTGACATGGCTCCATTTGCATCAAATTCAAGATGGTGAGCAGAAACATTTGTGACTCAGTGGATGCTTGCTATCTTCAGGCATCAGGATGCTTGAGTTGTTGTGGATATACTGTATTTTAGATGAAGATACATAAACAAAATTGGAGCATCCAGAGCAACAAGTTAAAAAATTGTGTTAGGGCAATGTTCTGGGAAAAGGTGAGTAGTCAAAATACCCTTCTTACGTTGGCTCAAAAGTTGCAGTCATTTTTTTATCCTTTCTTAAAAGTCAAACTTCATCTGTTTGCTATTAATCTGGGGACATCTAAGCCACCTTCTTTCTTCTTTCCACTTGGTGTATAAAAGAAAAAGGGCTTTGCTACTTTGTCATACCTACAGAGCCCTTCCTTAGCCATCGTAGTGGTGGTTATTAAGTGTCGTTGAGGAGTTAGAGCTAATTACAAAGGACCTGACACTCAAAAAGAGGCATGCAGAGGTGATGGTAGGGCAGCAAAGAAACCAAACCACAATTACATCTTTCAATACTTTTGTATTCTATGCTTCTTTTACTGACTGCCTTGACAAGCTGTCATGTAAGAAGGAAGATATATAATTTTTTTTCTTATATAGGATAAATTGCATCCACCTAAAATGTTCTTACCCAGAATGTTTTGAAGCTTCTCTTTCCAAAAAAGTGAAGCTCCATAGGCTTAGCTACAGTTAAATGTATCACTGTGGCTTATCTAGAACATCTTCATTTGTGTACATGGAGAAAGATAATTTGTCATTTAAAAAAAAAAATAATAAGAAAATGTGTGAAGCTTTAGAAAATATATTTGTGTAGAAGAGGAAGAAGATAGTTGATGCTAAGAAATGAAGATATGTAAACTTTTTAACATGATGGGGACAGATGTGGAGAAGATGCTTGGAAGGAAATTCAAGCTTTTCTGACATGGTCACTTTAAAAATATTTAAGGTCACTTTAAAAATATTTTCACAGAGGACCCAAGAGGTCACACAATGAAGACAAGAGCTCAGGAGAAGTTTCAGAATCATAATCATTTAAAAAAGTTCTTAGAAATGTCCATAGTATTTTAAACCACTAGATTCACCGTAGGTAAGAATCTGAAATCTTTAATCTGGACAAATTACAAAGCCACCAAAGAGACCTATAGTGTCCAGCAAGGATGAATAAAACAAAAGTAAGGTTCTGTTCACTATACAGAAAGCATAGGATTTGATAGATACACTATATTCCTATTATATTATTTTCTCTCATCAAAATACTTCAAGGCTCATCATGGCTCTTTTCATGCTAAAATAATAACAATAAACAAAAGGCATGATCAGCTAGACTGTCATTTCACACCATCCATCACTTACAGAGCTTGAAACAGGAAGCACCATTTTTCAAATTGAAAATGTTTGAATGGGCTGTCAAAAAGCCTCTCAGTAAATGTGTTCCATCCAACAGAAACAAGCCCTCTGCAAACAAATCAAGTGGTGCAGAAATCCTTTGCACAAGATGATAGGCAAGGCCTCCATGCTGACACTGTATGCAAGCCAAGTTTTCATGTACTTTGATGGCTGACCTCCAACTCCTGACATATTCATTATATTCCAGCATGTTGGGCACAGATTGCATTGAAGTGATGACAGCTACAAGACAGCCAACAAGGAATATGGGCATTCTGGCAACAGGTGGCCTTTCGTTTGTACCAGGAAAGTTAATCTAGTTTATCATCAAAGTATATTATGTTCAGGGAGTGTCATGTTTTGAGAAATATAGTGACAGATCAAACAGAGGAAGCAGTCTTCCATAGACTGTGACATTTTTCCTAGACCAAACCTTTCAAGCTGCTCTATTGTTTATGCTTGATTTGGGTCAGTTAAAAATTATTCCATTGTCTCAGGGTTTACACTGATAGCTCCAAATTATACTTTCTGCCCTATGTCAAAGTCTGATGGAAGTATGCCAGAAAGTATGCAGCCCTGCGACCACCACACCCTGGGGAATACTTGATTACCTAGAAAAAGGTGATTTTAGAAAGACGATACTTCTGAAGGAAAAAAAAATCAGATAGAAATACTTCTGGGAATGTGCATGTCTTTAGCTCTGACAACCACATTAGCTGCAAATTCAGTCCTGAAAATTCTTACTCCCTTGCTCACTTTGCTTATCTTTTTCAACAGACTGAAGAAAAAATTGTGTAAAATTGAAATCGTGTCAGAGTCTCATAACTCAAGAGGTTGATGTGAACTCTTGGTCTAATTTCACTCCTGCTTTTGGAGATAGGTCAGAGAAATATTGGGCCACAGTTAAAGTAAACCATTGATTTTTTTCATGTGAGAATATAGTCACGGATCTGACACCAATTTTTTGTTGAAACTATTTTGTGGTAACACAGTATTTTTTAACTAAACAGATTTTAAAACATAAATCCACTTGCCATAGAAATTACAAATAGATATACTCAAGAGATATAAATGAGAAGAAAATACCCAAACATAAAATACTAAAACTGGAAACGGACATCTGGAAATCCTGGTGCAACCACCAAATATTGAAGCTTTAATAATGTAAATAATTTGTTCTTCTTTAGTGACTACTCCCTGGAATACAGGCTTAGCTGATGATGTTGGAAGTAAAACTAGACACTTCAAGAAATATGTGATCTAACTAGGGAAATTAAGTCACCAACAGAACCAGCAGAATAGCAGGGCTCAAACAACAGCCTGTGTAGGGTACAATGGCAAAATCTCCAAATCAAAATATCAGGAATTCAAATGACATACTTTTGTATGAATTTTTATCAAAAATATATTAATGGAAAATATAGACAAGTAGCTTCACGTCATAAAATAAAATTTGCCAAATAAAGGGACAAACAACACCCATCTTTTACTAGCATTTGTTGCTTATGGTATAGTTAATATTAAACTGTTACTGAATAAGGATCCAAATATATTTTGGCAGAAGAGTGGTCTGAAAACTCCAGGTATGTATGTTTATATAATTTTTGTAGAGATGAATATTGGCAAAGAATATTTGTCTTTTGTATCCATTGAACATAATATTTTAAAAATGTTGAGCTATACGGATGCATTGATGCAATAGCAGGTCAAAAATATATTCCCTGAAGTCATCACTACCTCTGCTACCATGGCATTCATCATAGAGTTGCCTTTGAGCACATGAGCCAAATTATTCAAGATGCAAGATAATGAAAAAAAAAGTCTTCAGAAGAACACAGGTCAATTACATCATTTAGTCCTTTCAACCAGATCAGATTAACTCCAAAGACATTTGCAAACAGGTTCTAGCTTTCCAAGGAAAGAATTTTTCTTTTTTATTTGAAAGATGCTAAGGAGTTAATTCTTCAGGTAACAGTACATTTAAGACATCTCAGAAACCTTTAGAAATGTGGCAAAAGTATGTAATATTTCTTACATGAGAATAAGAAATCTAAATCATCTTTTCATACAACCTTCATACATGTACTTGTTAAGAAAGTTAAGTATTTTAGGATGAGTCCTGAGAAAATTTTGGAGTTTGATGAACAGAGTCCTCCTTCATTTTGGGAACAGCAGAAACACATCATCATGAAAAATAAGCCAGATAGGACAAAAAATGGAGTGGGAAACAAATTACATGAATTTTTAAAATGTGACAGATGAAACAGAGCTCTCAGCATTGCCTAATAAGGAAAGGCAGATAAACAAACAACAAGTATGCTGTTTTTCTTGGATGAATGCACCCTGATCACCACCTCGCACTGCTACAAAGGCCATTGACTTTCACTTCTTTGAGTCCTTTCCTGAAGAGTTGCTCCTGGTTCTTCAGTTGTTTGCCCTAACCTGTCCAGTGGATATACAACTTCTGATTATGATCTGCTTTATAATGTTATACAGTTAGTTAAGATATATGAGCATTCTACTCCTCATGTGATGGAGAGCACAATTATAACCACAAGCTCTAATTTCTTTCACATTACAAAAAGACGTTTCTATTGTTTTTTAGTAGAGATGCCTATGTTTGCCTCATGTGATTTTACAAATGACTTTTAATTAAAAATTGTATTATACCATCCCTTATGCTGCACTCTTATCTTTCCCCCATGATCTTAGCTGTCAAAGGCAGAATGTTTTGGAATTTTAATTTAATTTTTCTGCAAAGTTCTTCCCAATGTTGTCCTTAATTCCTGAAGCCTGAACTCTTTGAGTGGCTAGAAGCTGAAATCACATATTTGGATAACCAGATAATTTTACAAGTTTTCTGCAAAAAAGAACACATGGCAGAATTATACCATCTAGTGTTGACCAAGCTAGAAGTTAAAAAAATAGCCATTTGAAATAATTTTTACCTACTGCATTATGAAGAAACTTTCTCTTTTCTGCTCTTAGGATGTTGCAGTTTAGCCTGTGAAATCAGATCTATGGAAGATAGTCTTTGTAATGGCATCCTCACTCCAGAAAAGGGGAAAAGAGTGGGTTCTGCTAGTAACTTTTAATGTCTCAAGCCCAGAGTGACACACTTCTGCTAAAGGAAAAAGATAGAATAAACTTAATTTGAATAATTTCTTCAGATGAAATGGAGGTTTGGCCCAAAGTATTTTAAGAAACAACTTAAATGCTAAACTTGCTTCCTTCTTCATGGCCACTGTTCATCTGAATCCCTGGATGGTGCAAGGTGAGAGAAAATTATACCATGAAATCTTAAATTCTTGCAAAATCTAGGAGCAGAGCTGCATGGCTTTCAGTGTTGCATACCTGCACGTTAGCCTCCTGTGTGCACCTTAGCTCTGCAGAGTACTCATTTTTGCAGGGTGTTCCACCAGCAGAAACAAGGCTGAAAAAAGTACATCTTGTTATACACATCATACAATTTTATGATTTCTAATGCTTTTATACATGGTCTAACAGTACAGGGTTCTAATCCACAAAGAAGGTTTATTGATACTACTCTAATAAAACCGGTAAGCAATAGTATTAAAAGGCAGAAAGACAAAATTATCATGGTAAGATCTCAAGAGAAGAAAAACTCAGTATTGTTACAGTTTCTGACACATTTGAGTGAAAACCTCTAATTCTCACCCCAGTTTATAATTTCCTTAGCTTAATTCATCGTTACAATCTTTTTTTTTCTTAATTATAATTTCTTATAATGATAGTTAAACATGCAATAGATCGGTGCTACTCATTCAGAATACCTAGAGACTAAGATATCCTTGTAAACAGGACAGAGAGGTGTCATGGTTTTTGCTTATGGCAAGTAACACTTAGACACAGGTTTCTAGTAAAACCTCTTAGAACTGGGAATTTGGTTTCTCAGTGCTCTTTTTTTTTTTTTTTTTTTTTTTTTTTTTTTTTTTTTTTTTTTTTTTTTTTTTTTTTTTTTTTTTCCCCAGAGCAATTCTTGCATTTGCTTTAAAATCACTTTTGCAGCAAACATTTCAACAAGCAAATTCTTCAGAGGGAGAATTTGTAAAAACGCTAAGAAAATACTGAGACTTTCTCTGTACTTACTAAAAGCTATTGTTTTCCTGTCAAAAGATTTTAAAAACTCAGAGTGTCGTTTTTTCACTCAAAAATCCTAGCAGCAGACTAAGTATGTTCACAGTTTCCGATGAAGTATCCAGGTAAGGTCAAATCTGTACCATACCTTTGTAACTCACTTGATTTGATTGACCTTGTGCTAACTCTGTTTATACTACAGTTTTGCCTATGTTGTCAGCATGTAGAACACTTCCTTTCCATGTAAGAAAAACAAAAAAAGAACTTACACTACTCTTCCACTTATGGGTGCCATCAGACTGCTCCAAAAGCAAATACTGTTAAGACAATTCTACGTGTCTGTCTCATTTTGCTGTTGCCATACAAAAGGTGTCAACCGAACTGTTAACTGTTGTTGCAAGACTGTACACTGGACAAGTCCATGCAAACTCCTCTGACTACACTGTACACTGACCTCAGTGTGGGGAAAGGGTCCAAGGTGACCCAGAGAAGCAGAACATTAATTGTGAAGAAATTCTATCTTTCCCCTGCATAAATTTGTGATGTTTGGCTGACAGCACCACTGATTTACATCCTCACATTGCTAAACTTCCTGTCCTGCATTTGGCCTCATATTCATTCTGTAGAACAGCGTTTCATATCCTTATGCATCTGTAGCACACATCCTAAAAGCTTACATGACAGCCTTCTGCTGATGCTGTCACACATTGAAATAGTCAAGATGTTGAAGATATTATCAAAAGATATCTCATGTCATTAAAGTACATTATAGATATTGCATTTTGTAGAAAAATGGTGCAGAAAAAGAGGACCAATGTGTTTTCACCCAAAGGTTTATGTAGATACTGTTTATACAAAGCAATGAAAGTATCAAAATGCAGGCGAATGTGTCAAACATCTGCAATAATTTCATGGCATGAGCTTCCAATGACCTTCTGGGACATTGCTGCTAATTTTTCTTATTAAGAAAAATTATTTCCGCATTCCATCATGCCAGTTTCTGGTGGTATGCAGTAAGGAACTAGTGTACAGTAAGTCAAATTAGATACAGCATGTCTCTGCTTAGTTTCCTTCATGCTGTTAATTACCCATCTAGAGAGATTTTAATGATACGACATTTAATAATCCAGATCTGTCTATGTAAACTGAGTGGAACTTATTTTATTTTGGTGTATGGCTGGCAACATGGCAATTTCATGCAAGAGGATGTTGAGTAAGCTGATTTTTACTAGTCTTCCTGCCAATTACAGGTTTATAGGCTAGAAGGCTTTCCTAAAAGGCATTTTTTTCCTGACGGGACACTTCAGTGGAGACCAAAGTCATTTAATCCCTTCCTCCTCTTTGTTTGCATTCAGAACAAAGGACTCGGGACATAGGGTCATTGATTTAATATGTATTCTGCAAAGGATACATAGGATTGAGGAGGCAAATCCTCCACTTTTCTCACAGCCCACCCTTGACTGTAGTGGTCATAGTTGTCCTTTCCTGGAAAATAACATGGATTGATCAGAATAAAATGTACTTCCTAGCAAAGAAGTACTTGTAATTTACAAGGTGTTTGGCTGTGGTGTGAATCTCCTCTCTAAACACCAGAGCAGAAATAGGGCAGATGCTAACATTTTCTAACTTTGTTTTGATGGGATGATTCAGTTATAAGTGGACTGTTCCTTTGGATCAAGTTAAGTATGTATTCTGGTACTTGTTGAATTTGAGAAATGAGCCTAGACTGTCTATAAGCTATCTCAAAAATTCCCATTTTTGACAATTCAATTAATTTTTTATTAAAGTTATCTACACCAGGTGTTCTACTGCCAGTTATGTGGGTGCAACAAGGATTCCTGCTTCAGTCTATGCTCTCCCAAGCTCTCCCAGTCTATGCCCAAGTACTGTAGCCCATGCTGTGGCCCTCCATAATTGTTCTGTAAACCAGGGACACTTGGTTAAGTAATCATTCATCCTGCTGTCTCATTGCAAAATTTCAACATATTGGGCTATTTTTTAAAAAATAAAGTAATACATTTATAATTATACTTAAATGAAGAAAATATCCACCTGTGCTTTTAGAGGTATAGCTTGACAAAGACAGAAAACTTGACTTCTTTTAGAATGTCTCGTAAGTCATGAAGATGACGACTATGCAGAGAGTAGTATTTTAACTACTGTATAAGGAAATGTGCTTAGTTTCTCATTTAAATGTAAATAAGCAAGCAGTATGCAGTAAATAAGCAAGCTTGCAAGTGATTTTACTAATTTCACAAATAATACAGTTAATCTATCCCATTTCCCTCATTTTCCCTTTACTTCTTTTGAATGTTTTGAAATCCATAGAGTTAGCAAAGTGCTTAAGAAGCAAAAAAGAGAAAAAAAAAAAAAAAAAAGTTTAGAAGTTTAAACTGAAATGATGCCAAAATACAAAAGAATTGTGCAAAATACCAAGAAATCATTGACATTTCTTTATCCAGAGTATTGACATTGCAAACATCACGTTGTACAAAATGTGTCCTTTCATTGGAACTTACTTTCAAGCTCTTATTAACTTTAATAAACTGATCACAGAAATGGCATCTCAAAAGGGATCCGACCCAGATGACCATCAATGGCTAAAGGCACAGAGCCTGCTTCCTCGCTGGGAGGATATCATGGCGTTATTCTGGGGTCCTGCCCCTGCCGGCCGGAGCTCTTGGTTCCTTTCTCGTCCCCACCCGTGCCAGAGAGACCGAGTCCCCACCCGTTCCGGGGCTTTTTCCCAGGGTGGATGGGCCTAGAGGCAGGGACAAGCCACTGCCCAATCAGGGATAAGGTGGGAGTGGAACAGAGCTGGGTTACATTCCAGTGTGAGGGATGAGCGCCCAGCAGGGACAAACCATGCGATACAGTTTCCAAGGGCAACCAGGAGGGAAAACTTTACAAACCCAATATAAAAATGAAACACAATATAAACCCAATTAACACACTGTAACACTCTATTATAACTTTTCTTGTCATATTTTTTATCGCATACTTGCTCTTTTGAAAGAATGACTGTCTTTGTGTTTCTTGCCTTTGAACACTCTGTAACATGTTTTCAGCAACTTGTCTCAGTCTCACATGTACCAATAGTTTATTGCTTTCCGCTTGACCTTGTCTACTGAAATGTCCCTTAAAAGTGCAAATTGAATTTAACTAGGCAAAAGAATAAGGTGCTGTTCTTTCTATTTTTGTCATTCGTATTATTTTTTTTAACTTAGGTTTAAATTAGGTACTCATTCCAAGACCCCTTTGGCTAGCACATTGACAAATTCTGCTTTTTCAGTTGTTCACTTGTGTTTGATCAATAAAGAGAAATTCTCTTATAAATCGTACTAGTCATAGTCAAGTGGTTCTCTGGAGGTCAGTAAAGTTCATTGTCTCTCAACAGTGTTTAGATGACCTTTCTTTTATTTCTGGAAAAGCAAACCTAGACAAAAAACTCTAAACCACCATTAAGGAAATTATGTGACAATTTTTAGACTTGGAAAAGATTAAACTGTGGGTCTTGATATTTTATAATTAGGCTTCTGCAGAGTAATGATAGAAAGTGAAGTTCCTGAAAAGACTGAAATATATCCAAACATTTCCATAATTTAAGTTAAGAAACCAAAGATGTCAAATTGTATTTCTAATCCTTACAGTAGCTTGCTGTTTTCTTCATAAGTACAAAGATAGGACTCAGGTATATTACAGAGTTGTAAAGATAGTGAACAGACTGAAAGTTTATTGACTTGACAGAGATGTAGGTATCACTTCACTGTCAAATTCATTACATTTCATTATACAACCAAAACCACTTCTGTATCATTATTCCAGCTGGGAAACCTACTTCAGAATCTTGTTCTCTGGTAAACAGTTCAAATTGAGCAATCAGGAAGGGATGTTTGGTTGAAATAGTTCTTCAGGAGTGTCTTATACATCATTACTTTTAACATTGCTAAGCACAACTTAGTCAAAGTTTCTTTTAAATTTGGTATGGGCACATTTTCACATAGAAGGTACACCTAGAAAAACTCCTAATACTTGCAGTAATTTGTTTTATATGCGGACTACGCCTAACTAATAGGAGCAGGCTGTCATAGTTTAAAATGTTTATACTTCACCATCCAAAGGACTTGACTGAGAAAATATTCTATACTTCATACAAAAGTATGTTTAAAGAGTCCCTGTCAAAAAGATCTTAGCCTTGTTCATTACACTTATAAAAGATCCTGCAACTTTTTATGTTCTGGGATTTATACAACCTTCAGCTAAACATTTCTGATTCTATGTGGACGATAGACCGAAAGGATTGAAGATATCGCTGTCAAGCTGTCAGGAAATAATTTATTCTGATAAATGCAGAAATGTTTCCTTTTTAAGTCTTCCAGGCTATACCACTATCAGGACATTTGCCTTTGATCCAATATAAATGAAGATACTTGTTCTGATGAGTAGCATAATTTAATTATTCTGTTCTTCCTCTTCCCCACTAAAGGATGGTTAACAAAATATGGGATTAAAAAATACATTAAATATAATGAGTCTTTTTGAAAAAGGGCTTACTTACTTTGAATATGGTGAAACATCATTTATGGTTCTTCTGAAAAGCATTCATCTTATGAGCGAGAGGCTGTCACAATGCGAACCCACACCAGTAAAAATTGAGAGACTGCCCTGAATGATGGGAGACTCTTGACATCTGGCAGTTTCAGGATGTGAGAAACACTTCAGAAAGTATGTGTGCCTAATTAAATTGTTTGTCAAACCAGGAGAAAAAGAAAGGGGGACTAGTTCCAGCCCTGGGAATATGAGAAAGAGATCACTTCCACTTTCCTGTACCTCCTTTCACATTCTGCTCAGCTGACAGACATCACTAAATTGAGTAGTACCAATACAAGACTGACAAAGACCGATATTTTCTAAACCATAAATGCTTAAGAGCGAAGTTTTATGCTTCCTCCCATAATACTTGCTATTGCATGAATCAGGATTAGAATCCAAGCCCAAGACTCATCGAATAAAGACTTCATCAAATGAAAACTTCCTTGTACTTCATCAAATGAAAACTTCCTTGTACTTCATCAAATGAAAACTTCCTTGAAATTTCTCTTCTAGGCACTTGCAGCCTAGAAGAATGTTTTTCTGCCAACACGGTGAGAGATTTTGACCTACAGGGTTCCTTTAACCCTTACAAAACAAAACAAAAATCTCCCACAAAAACAAAGGTGCATTATCAGAAGATGGAACTTTTGTATTTCCATTTTTTACCCTGCCAGGTGGGAGTGGAGTTGAGTGTAAAGAACAGTATACAAAAAAGAATCTTAAAGACACTGATTCACAACACACAGAAGAAAAACCCCATGAAAATTACTGTGTTTACAGCTTATTGCATATAAGTCGTTTCATATACAAGAGCATCTAAGCTGACCCATCATTTCATGCTGACATCATAGATATATAACAGTTTTCTGTACATGGGAGAACAGGTAAAATGCAGCACTGGCAGATCTGGCATTCAACACTGAAGAAATAAAAAACAATGTTTGCACCAATTTTTGGGTCACAAAGCTTCTGACTTATGCCCAGTCTGATTTAAAGTCCATTACTTCTTTCATGTCAGCCCCACTTAAAATTTCGATTCACCACTGCTGTCACAGAGGATATGTCATTCACACATCTTTCCTTTTCAGTCGGACATTTGAAACAGCATGCAAAAAGGGTTTTGAAAATTGATGTTATCTCTCAGCTTCAGCAGTAATCCCTGGCCAGGTCACTGATTTTTTCACAATAAACAAACAAAACCCCCACTAATTTTCTGATAGTAGAGCTGGGAATAGACATCTCAATTGAATGAGTAAAGCAGACTGCATGGTATTGGAGAGCATAAAGAAGGTTGCTTTCCTCCCTGACCTTTAAGGTCCCCATTGTGTTGGTTTTGCATAGCATGATTTTTGGTGAGGAGGGAGGAGGCCAGCCATGGAAGTGATTTTCCGTGAGGAGCTGTTACCAGCTTCCTCCGTTCCTGGCAAAACCAATCACTGGCTGGCTCTGAGAATAGGCATGGTGCTAAGACAATTAGAGAAGTTGGGAAAACCTCTATGACCACATACTTAACAATGAAAAATCCCATGAGAAGCTCTCTTTCCTTCTGCTCTCTGAGGAATTGGTGAGGGGGCTGCCGGGCCCCATCCCAGCAGGGCCACCAGGGTCATGCTGCCAGGGGCCATCCTGATGCCGTAAGCAGCCACACGGCCAGGACCAGTGCAGCCGTGACCACACCCTGCAGCTGCTGCTATCTCTGTGTGGCTCACTATGAGCTTTATTTGCTCAGCTTCTTTTAGCCAGCCATGCTTAGAACAGAAAGGCAGAAGCGATGACAGCGGTTGCTCCTTTTCAGTGCCCCAAATGAGGAGAGGCACTCAGTGGAGCCAGTGGCCGGTGTGGCTTGCACTGTGCAGGCTGGGACCACACGACCAGCAGTGAGAGGCATGGCAAACAATTCCCCTATGTAGAACCCAGGCAGAATCAACTTCTCGGTGCTTTGGAACTCTATAAAAGCTTCTCAGTAGGTAGAACTTGAGAATAAACAAACCTATGAACATCAATTCTCTCCCGAGTCAGAGAAAAAGGAAAAGGTGAAGACATGTGAGGAGAAAAATATGGTGACTCTAAGGTCAATGCAGAAGCGGGAGGGGCAGGAGGAGCTGCTCTGAGCAGCAGAGCTGAGATTCTTC
The DNA here is from genome assembly GCF_015227805.2 of Hirundo rustica. Classification (NCBI taxonomy): domain Eukaryota; kingdom Metazoa; phylum Chordata; class Aves; order Passeriformes; family Hirundinidae; genus Hirundo; species Hirundo rustica. Next base: position 36,893,603 of record NC_053488.1, on the reverse strand, counting down.
TGCAAGCCGTGGTGAGGATGATCATACAACTGCTTCCCTGTAATTCATGAAGTGCATGAGGAGCATGCAGCATTCACCCGCAGCCCATGAAAAAGGTGCTTGCACTGTGGATGCTGAGAAGCTATGATCTGGTGAGAGGCTTGAACAGAGAGAGAGAACTCTTGCTTCCAGAGGTAGAGGAAGAAGACCCTTGCTTTTTTACCAGAATGGTTCATCCTTTAAAAACTGCAACCCATGAACTAACAGCCCATGAAAAAGCAGTTGTGGGAGGACTGCTTTGCCCGTAGGAGGGATTCACATTGTAGCAGGTTTTGGTGGGACTGCTACATTGAAGAATGAGGCAAAAATGTTCTTGAATACCTCAGCCTTCTCCTCATCCATAGTTATCAATTTTCCAGCATTTTATATCAGAGTGGTACAACCTCTGACCTTCCTTTCTGGTTAGAAGCCTGTAGAAGCCCTTCCTCTTATACTCTGCATTGTTAGACTAAGTTCAGATTGAAACACTCTTCTTATGATGACTCTATAAACTTGTTAAACACTTAGAAGAGGAATGATGACAAATAGGTTGTCATTTCTTTAAAGCACTCTCTAATACACTTCCTTGAACTATTTCTACAGTTACAATAGTGCCACACTTATTAAAAATCAACCGTAGTGTTTTGTTACTCCCAACATACACTGAGGAAAAATCTTATCGTTAATTTTTTTGGTCAAGCACAGATTGTTAAACCTATATTTCAGCACAGTATTGTAACAGCAATGTAGTTAAGATGTTTGTCATTCTTGCCATTTTATTTATCACTTCTTTCAAGTGATTTGAATAAAAAGATATATGATTTTTGCAGACATTTTGCAGACTTAAACTATGTCCTTACGTCTAAAACGATCATAAATTTAGAATAGGGAATTTTATGTAATTGAAAATAAATTCAACAGTCTGATGAACAGGCAGGATTGTATGATTTAAACCAAGACCTCTCTCTAGAATCTGTTAAAATCATACTGAATCAGTATGGAGTGTAAACAAATCCAAGCCCTCATTCATCATACTTAAATATAAGGAATAACTGGGTTTTTTTTCAATATGATGGAAGACCTTGTAGTGAAATGTGTCTTTGCTCTCACTTAAGTCATCTATCTCTTTGTATTCTGGAGCACTCTCTTTAACTCTACACCCTTGGAGGTTGAATTTTCTGAAAGAAAATGTAGAGTGTTGGTTCCCTGCAACATGGGAGAGATTCTTCATCGCTGATATTTGGCAACTTTTTTTGCTGGATTAATTCTTTGACCTGGTGGTAAGTGTTAAGTCTAAATACTACCATTTCTGTCTGCTCTGAGGCCCCCAATGTCAAGGCACAGATCTATTGGAGTGATTTCAGAAAAGGGCCACCAAGATGATCAGAGGGGTGAAGAACCTCTCTTGTGAGGAAAGGCTGAGAAAACTGGGGCTGTTCAGCCTGAAGAAGAGGAGCCTGTGGGGTGAACCAGTCTCAGCCTTCCAGTACCTGAAGGAAGCTGCAAGAAAGCTGGTGAGACACTATTTACAAGAGCATGTAGTGACAGGAGAAGGGGGGATGGCTTCACACTGAAAAAAAAAGAGATTTAGGTTAGATGTTGGGAAAAAACCTCAGCGGTATGGGTGTGGTGAGGCACTAGGACAGGTTGCCCAGAGAGGCTGTGGATGCCCCATCCCTGGAGGTGTTTAAGGCCAGGCTGGATGGAGCTCTGAACAACCTGGTCTAGTGAAAGGTGTCCCTGCCCACAGCAGATGGGTTGAAATTAGATGGTCTTTAATGTTCCTTCCAACCCAAACCATTCTGAGTCTGTGGTTTAGCAGCAAAATAACTTCAGATTACTCCTGACTTCTTGATGAATGTTTTTAATGCCTCAGAACACCTGATATTCAAACTGGTTATGTTAATTAAAGTAGGAATGATGATGGTAGATGAATTTTTTAAGCACTGTATCAGAAGAAGACTGATTCATATTTGAAACTTAGATTGGTGTTTACTACAGCAGGTAAGCTGGAACTTTGTGAAGCTGGAAATGGATCTGGGATGGATTTCTGTTTGTCCCTCTCACTCAGACTGCAGTTTCCAATCTAGTTACCACCTGAAATCTTCAGCTGCTTAAAGTGGTCCAGTACAGGATGCATTCTAGACTGGCAGATGTATAGTCTATATTAGTTTTATTCAGCAAATATCATTGCTTTCTCTTTTCATTTTACTATTGTTTTTCTTGCTATTATTTGTATGAGTCAGTTTAAGTAGTGTTGTTAATTGAAAGACTGTGTTTTGCCTTGTGCATGCAAACCTGTGTATTTGTGTGTGTCTTTGAACACTTGTAGATTTCCTAGGACTTTTGCCTGATTCTCTGGTGCACTCTTCCTGCACCATCTGTTTCAGAGCATTGTTTCTTAGATATCTTAAGCCCTGAAATACAGTGGCACTTACAGGTGAGTCTGAAGTGATTACAGCTCTTAAAACAAAAGTCTCATCCTAAAGAGAATTTTTAGAGTATCAGAACTTTTATGTTATCTTGGATAAAGGACAAACAAAATCTCTTTCTATTGAAAAAATTTTAGAAATTTTTTTCCTTCCTTTTTTCTCTTTTGTTTTTGTCCAGGGAAAATCTGTACTCATATGTGAATGATGGTTTTATATTGCCTATAGAACTCATCCTTTTATATAACACTTTATTAGCTTGGCATTTATATTTGTTCCTTGTTAGTGTATTTTATTACTTGCGTACTCCATGTAAATATTTATGTAATTCCTTTCTCAGAGTAGGAGAACATGAGATACATATAATCCCCTGAAACTGAAAAGATAGATTGTACTCAGTTCCTTTGAATTTGGAAATATATTAATTTATGATATTACACAGTGTGTGTATGAAGTGAAGACGTATTCAGGAGTAGATTAATTTCCCAAAGGTGCTCTACTCTCAAGATATCATCAAATTACTATTGCTGGGTTTTTTTCACTATGAAGACTTCTTGGTTTTCAACACTTTTTGGAGGAGTATGTGAGGTGATTAAACTTCCTGGTCCTGAATGCTTGTCATCTCTGGTGTTCCTGGGATTGCAAAATTCAAAAGCAACTGAATGAGCAAAACTGCTGAAAACTTTGTATAGAGCTTGTACAGAATGTGACATCCCTTGAACAAAATCAATTCTCTTCTGATTTGGTGAATAATTCCAAGTGCATTTTCAGAGATCAGAAATCTTAATTGATTGGAATTGCTGCTCCTTTTCAGTTTCGTAAGTGTTCGCAACAGTTAAAACAAGAACAAAAAATTTGGGCATGAAACAGGTATCATTTTAAACTGCTAGACCAAGAACTGGCTATACACCTATGTCTCATTCCCACAGATAATGCAGTATTTCTGAATGGAAATGCTGTGGGTTGAATCTTGACAAAATACTTTTAAATATATAGATAAATAGATTGACTTTGTAATTATTAGTACAGATTAAGATAGGCATATTCTTTGTCAGTTAGCATGCCCTCAAAATACTGAGTACTAGAGTAGCTTTTGGAAAAGAGCTCCTCCTGTGAAAAGTGTTTCCCTGTTTTGTGAAAATCATAGTATTTCCAGAATCAGGATAAATAAAACTTGCCATTCCATAAGTGAATGCTGAGGAAGAGGAAAGAGAGGTATCCTGTAAGAAATACTGCAATGCCTTTCCCAAAATAAATAGGCTGTTAGTTTTTCCAAGTGCAGATCAGTTAAAATTATTTCTAAAGGATGAAAACATTTCTAAAGAATGATAAAGTTCAGTACTGGGCTTGTTAGGAGGTAACAGGAGCTTGAGTATAAATAGTCAAATTAACAGACTTTTTGTACCATGCTCACCTACTGCTTTGGTGAGAGGAAGTCTGTGTTTCTAGTAAGACACTTGACTGAAATCTGGGGCGCAGCATCAACTGTTTTTGATGACAGGAATGACCTCAACCAGATTTTTCAGGTCACATTTTGTCAAAAGGTTTGAGCACAGATTTATGTCCCACTGATTGCAAGACGTGTTTCATAGAACAGAGAAAGAATCCACTGCTACTTAAATTCACATCTGAAAAACGGGAAAAATACCAACCCTTTTGGATCCCTCTCTTTGTACATTGTGCACTTGCATTGTCAGCTTTCCAAAACAAGCATTTTTCTTCTGCAGAAATACACCCTCTTTGTAATGCATTTCTGCCAGGTCAATTGGTTCAAGCTATCAAGTCTCATCACTAGCTCTCTAGCAGTCGTGAGTTCTCCCTGAGATTTCTTGGCACACACAGTGCAGCTCTTTGTAAATAGTACAACTACAGAAATGTCTGTCATGCTTTCTTTTCTAATGTTTGGTCTGTCATTATGTGAGTGCACTAGTCTTGCTTTTTTTTTTTTTTGTATTTATGGAATTTTTATTTTCCCCTTACATTTAGATGAGGTTCTTTTGTCTGTTTGTTTAAGGAACATATTATACTTGGACAACAGATTTCAGCATAGTTGAATGCCTGCCATTTCTGAACATTTAGCAAGAATATTTTGTAGCTCAAAAGCATACATATAGTTTTCTGCTTAGAGGTTACACGAATTCATTTGTCAGTCAACCAAAACAAAATGAAGTCCCACAAAAAGTCAGAAATGCTAGAATTTCACCACTGAAGCTGCAAAACCATTATCTAAGTCAGTAATACTGCATTTTCAGTCCTACTAACTTTCTATTTTGCCATTATAAAAATGTAATTAATACAGAAAAGATATTTGGGGGCAGCATAAGTTTGCAAAATTACATTTTCAAAAGTCAGGAAAGCTGTATGCAACATGTGGGACACCAATCTAAAATCAGCCCAAGTTTAGTTATGCTCAGATTTAGGATCTCCTCTTCATGTTGATCTCTGTTTACATTCTTACTTGTTTCATTAGCCTTTGAAATGGGAAATTAAGCTAAGTAATAGGTTTCTAGAAGGTGTGGGCAACAAAAATTATGCTCTTGGCTTCTTTCATTCATTCTGTCTGCCATCTCATTCACCCCCTCATTCCTGTGCAGGAGCTGCTTTGAGGATTGCTTGTAATAGACAAGATCTGTAATGCTCTTGCTTCTTGGTTATAAAGTTGCTATGTAAGTTCTGAGCTTAGTCATCTGCTCTCAAGTTTTCCACCAGCCTTAGCATTCCAGATGGTGATCTATACATGGGCCTGGTTGGCGATCACCACAGCTTTTTTGATATTGACAACTAAAAAACATCTTTAGGCAACAGGTAATGAAAGTCTCTAATTATCTCTGCATTTTACTCCATATTTTATTTTAATGTTGACAAGGCATTGCTGTTGTACATTTTCAGTTAAGTTTTTTTGGTTTAGAACAGGCAGCTGCATCAGATCTTTCCCACTAGTCTCAATACACTTTTTGCTGTTGGGGTTTGGTTTTGTTTAGATTATTTTGTCAATTTATCTTGGTAATAGCTTACACCCTTTCACAATTTTTGGCCTTCTTACACCCAACACTGATGTACAAACATATATGCATACTGCCTTTATTAACTTTTAGGGAATACATTTTTATTTTAATTTCTTTAAGTGTGTATTATATTTTGCACCATTTGTTGTTCTCTGTGAAGTTTCCAAACCTTTATATGAAGTACCACATGCAAATTTTAGGTCCCTTAGCTATTTCTCTTCATCTGGTTGGTTCTCGTCTACTCTGGTCAGCAGTTTCTCCGTATCGCAGTGGCTGATCATGGAGGTGCAAAAATGTACTCAAGTGTACAATCTTGAACTGTGTACATCATAGATAGACCTGGAGGTGGATCTATTCCAGTTCAAATAGTTAAATCAACAGTAATTAATAATTTTCAGTTATCTAAAGGATCGTATCTGTGTATATTTTCTTGATTAGTAACCAATTTGAGAGGTACGACTGCAAGCTATTTTCACCCCAGAAATATTATTTCAGACCCTAGAAATGAAATACTTATAATTTACTCTGATATTTTACTCTATTTATTACTTATAGAAATGGTTATTCCGAATTAAAAAAAAAAAAAAAAAAAAAAAAAATGGAATTTTATTTCTCTGAAAAATTGTACATAGACTGCAATAAGGATGAAATACAGAAGAGGACAAATGTGAGGGCTTTATAACCAGTTCTAAGAGTAGGAGACACTGTTGTCCTCCAGCCTGTACTTAGGCTGGCATCTTCCTTTACCCTCTCTCTGGGGGTTTTCTAGTCTCCCACATTGTTAGAAAAGTTGTTTATGTGTATATTCTGTAAACTGTTTGGGTCCAATGCATCAGGTTAGCTGAAAAAGTACAAAAAGTAGCTCAAAAGGACCCAGTTTAATTAATTTGGAAGCAAAAACTTAGGAGGCTCAGATGGTAAATTTAAAGTCATGCTAAACTTTCAGTGGAAGAAGGAGATGATCAGCCAGAGGAAGCTGAGCATAGTGACTTTTGCTTCTGCTTGAGTGGGTTTTGGACCCTGCTTATAATTTTTTAATTTCTCTTCTAAGAAAAGATTATCTAATCCAAGCAGAATTATTATTTATCACTTTTGTAATTTCAAAAATTCTCTGAAATTACAACAACCAGAAAGCCATTTAAAACTTGATTTAGATAAAAAATAGTGCACTGGTTTTCTCAGTGATTAATGAAATTAATAAGCTAGACCCTAAATCATTGTGTGCTAAATGCTGAGTAATTGATAATTACTTTTTTTTTGTTTCTTTTCTGGTTTCTACCCTGCAGTAGTTGTGTGGAGGTTTTTTATGACATTCTTGTCCCACTTAAAAATATTACTACAATTTTTTTTTTTTTTTTTTTTTTTATGAGATGAGGTTTTAACTAGCAACTGGTGTTTAAGATATGCTAACATAAAAATCAAGTAAAAAGAAAAAAATAACATGTAATCCCCCTGCTTATCAAAGTAGTTTTTAATCCATACTCCTTTGGTAGGAAAGGTGAAAACACGAAGCAATTGATTGAATAACAACTTGACATCTGAGTCTCCAGTTCTTTTGATATAGGTATAAATAATAGAATATCAATGGTGGTTTCAGCCCTGTGAGATTTCTCTTCCCTTTAACTTGTAGGAGGACATATAGTTAATTGTATGAGTCAGAATGCAGTGTTTGATTTTCCAGGCCTGTGCACGTGTGGATATAGGGATCCTGTTACGTATTCTGGCTGGATGTTGAAAGAAGATGAAAATACCTGTCATGATATTAAATTTAATGTGATATTTCCCGTTGATCTGGTAAAATCAGGATTGGAGCTCTGCATTAGCAATAATCTATGATACATCAGTTGACTGATGATGAAATAATCCTACTATGCTGCTATAAGCGCTTTCTAAAAGAGTAAGCTGACGCTGGTAAACATTCCTCAACTATTTAAAGTAACTCAGTGAAAAATTTCAGTATTTTATCAGTTTCAAACAGGAAACATAAGAAAATTAATTCTTCCAAACTGCATTCACCTTAAATTGAATTTTGAGCAGTATGTTTTCTATTTAAAATTAATCTTTGTGGAGGCCTTTACTACTAGTGAGTTTTTATATGAAGCTGACTTAATAGGAGTACAGAGGTTAGCCACTGGTCCTCAACTTCTCCTGCAGAGTGCAGGTATTATTTTTCTTGGATTTATAACTGTGTGAACCCTTAACAGAACCCTTAACTTCTGCCAGTTATTCCTAAACAAGAACAGACACAGCACAGAGATTTTTAGTTTGGAAAGAGTTCACTGCATGGAGCTCCAGTTCTCCAAAGGTGTTTATAGTGGTGGGTGGTGATGAGCTCAGTTCAACTCTGGTCTGGTCATATGAAGAGCCAGAGAGAGGTAACGGTGCTGTTTAGAAGATATTTATGTTAATGTTCCCTTCACAGTTAACAAGCTAAATCTGCCAACAACGAAGACTTTAAAATATTTACTACTTTACTTCTAAGGCAATAATTTCTGACATGCTAGGAAGTAGCATTAAGCACTATGGAAAAAGGTTTATAATCCTCTTACACTTATCACTTGTATTTCTGGGGTCAAAGATGATGTCATTTTCCAGTGGTTGCCAGCAGCCATATGCTCCAATAACAAACAATTCTAACAGAAATCTTAATTTGTAAAAAATCCAGATTTTTTGCAAGTGATTTCTCTATGTGATCTTTCAAAATACCATTGTGTCCATCATAAAAAAATACTCAGTGTTAATCCTTTTTAGCCTTGTTAATCATTGAAGAGCTGAATAGTGCTTATATTACTGTGCCCATTTTTTTTTTCCAAATAGCATGAGAGGATGATTTTAAGGCATGTATGGGCCCAATATTTTAAATATCTCAAGAATGTTTTCTTTGTAATAATTCATTTTCACTGTTAAAAAGGAATTACTGCAATGAGAAAGCTGTATCAGTTTGAAACATTAGTAAGATATTCTTGTTCTTTACAGAAAACATAGCAGGTTGTATGTCAGTGAAGCAAAAAAATATAACTTTTCTTGCAAAATCTCTGTTCAGCATAGCACCTAAGCATCTGCCTAAGATACTGCAGTCAGTACTTAAATTTGAACATGTGCCCTAGTGCTTATTGAATCCGGCTCATGATACACACCCATAAGTACATTTAATGAATAATGTTTGTTAATGCATGTTTTGCATTCTGTAGCTCACTAAGTCTCCTTCATTTTGGTTCCCTCTATTAAGCGCTTATGTTTCTTCTCTCTGTTTCAGGAAGATAAAAGCCTTTTCTCATTTTGTGACTTTGTAAGAATTTGATTCCTGTCTCAGCAGATTTTTGAACATTTGCAATGCAGCTAGATTTTCAATCTTTTTATTTTAACTTACTTCCAGTAAAAGATGAGTCTATAGATAAATTTGGTATAAAGACGATCCTAAAGCAAAAGATAAATCATAATTATAGGCATCACAACTAGTCATTGCATGACTTTGTACTCAATAGGCAAACTACTGCAAGTAGTAAATATTATCTGTTTTGTAATTAAAAATCCTAATTTTTAACAGGCATAAATAACACCCATTTTCTATCAGGTTGTCAATATTCTGTCAGCCATGGGAATGGGAATATGCATTTCATCTCTATGGTATTATTTGTAAAGAAATTCTGATTAAATACAAATCTTTAGAGGCTCTCCTAAAAGTGGTGGTCAACAGACTTCATGGGGTTATATGACTCAAGTCTCCTTTCTGGTCCTGTGCACTGGTGGCCAGGGTGGGAGCACCGCTGTTATATGGGCTGTTGAATCTGGAAAGAAATGCAGTCCATGACTGTAAACAGAACTAGCTATACATTGCCTGGTGCTGACTGTGGTTTCTCCAGATCTATCCAACCAGGGCATCCAGATGCGGAGAGGGAAAGAGGTCAGCCACAACTTCGCAGTTCAAAGGCACTAGTCTCCATCAGGGCTGCAGGGAAGTGGGCAAGAAAGAGGCTGGATGCCCGCACCAGAGCTGGCCCCAGAGATGAGCGGGCAGCAGATGAGTCAATGGCACAGCTGATGGAGCCAGCTGTGGATGCCACGGTGTGCCATGTGCCTGGAGCAGTACACGCTGCAGTTCCTCTCTTTTAGCTGCTTATCCCACTGCTGTTCATACATCCCCCAAAACCTCTCAGACAACATTGTCCACTTCCCAGATGACTTCCAGAGGTTGTCATTTCTATAGCAAAACCTTAGGGTTTTCTACTAAACTGAGTTATGACTATACATCAGATCAAATATTAATCTAGGGTTTAATTCAGATTTGAATAAACTACTTTTATATGCCTCCTAGCCTTCCATTATAATTTTTATGTGTTTGTGTGGTAGTTATTTTATTTCTAAGCTTTCAGGTAATCTCTGCCAGGCTGTAAGTAGCAGAAGAAATCCAGAAAAATATGGGCTTGTGTAATTTTGTTGTAAATGCTAGTACTATATAGGGAAAACCTTGTATTCATCTATTACCTTTTTTTAATATATATATATTATAATTGCTTCTCACAAAAAAACCAACAAAACCAACCAACCAACCAACCAACCAACCAACCAACCAACAAACAATATTTCCAGGAAAATGAGCATAGGATCTAGTTTTCCTGATTAGAATACTACAAAAATAATTTCCTTCTTATTGATATTGAAAAGTACCATTTCATTTTAGGAGGTAAATACTTGTTATTGAAAACCGTACAAGCATCTTGAAACATCAGTGAATGCATTTGTGATGTGCATCTAGAAATAAAAAATATTTTTATGTTACATACTTATATAAAATAAAGAAAAATATTAACAATAATGAAAATTATGTATTATCAAAGGTTTCATTAAAATGTGTCAGTCATAGAGTCATAGAATCATAGACTGGTTTGGAAGGAACATTAAAGACCATCTAATTTCAACCCATCTGCTGTGGGCAGGGACACCTTTCACTAGACCAGGTTGTTCAGAGCTCCATCCAGCCTGGCCTTAAACACCTCCAGGGATGGGGCATCCACAGCCTCTCTGGGCAACCTGTCCTAGTGCCTCACCACACCCATACCGCTGAGGTTTTTTCCCAACATCTAACCTAAATCTCCTTTTCTTCGGTGTGAAGCCATCCCCCCTTCTCCTGTCACTACATGCTCTTGTAAATAGCGTCTCACCAGCTTTCTTGCAGCTTCCTTCAGGTACTGGAAGGCTGAGACTGGTTCACCCCACAGCCTCCTCTTCTTCAGGCTGAACAGCCCCAGTTTTCTCAGCCTTTCCTCACAAGAGAGGTTCTTCACCCCTCTGATCATCTTGGTGGCCCTTTTCTGAAATCACTCCAATAGATCTGTGCCTTGACATTGAGGGCCTCAGAATTGAACACAAAATTCCAGGTGAGGTCGCACCAGAGCAGAACAGAGGGACAGAATCCCATCCCTGGCCCGGCTGCCCACGCTGCTTTGGATGCAGCCCAGGACACGTTTGGCCTTATGAGATGTGAGTGCACATTGCTGGGTCATGTCCAACCTCTCCTCCACCAGCACCCTCAAGTCCTTCTCCCCAGGGCTGCCTCTCCATCTGTTCATCTCACAGCCTTTATTGAGGCCAAAGGTTGCCCTGACCCAGGCACAGCACCTTGCATTTGGTCTTGTTAAACCTCAGGAAATTTAAATGGGCCCAGTTCTTGAGGTTGTCCTGATCCCTCTAGATAGCATCCTGTCCTTCAGGTGTGGCTACCACATCACTCAGCTTGATGTCATCAGCAAATTCACTGAAGGAGTACTTGGTTCCTTCATCTGTGTCATTAATGAAGATATTAAATAACAGCAATGAAAATATTAAATAACACTGGTCTGAGTACAGACCCTTGAGGGACACCATTTGCCACTGATGTCTTTCAGGATCCTGAGCCATTGACCACTACCCACTGGATGTGACTGTCGAACCACTTTCTTGTGCATTTAAGAGTCCACATATTAGTTCTGTCTTTTCCAGTGTAAAGAGAAGGATGTTGTAGGGGACTGTGTTAAAGACTACGGAAGTCCAGATATTCCTTATTCAGCCAAGCCAGTCTCTTGCCTTTCTTGCACGATTTCTTGCATCTGGGAATTGTTAACTCTTGTTCAATCTGTCAGGTCTGTTCCACTCTCTCATCCCTCAGGGCAGTCTGTCAGGGGATCCCACGGACTATCTCCCTGAAGATTTGGAAGCTTGTTTTCCTAAAGTTTCAGGCCCTTCTTACCTGACCCATATCCCTCAGGAGCGCAAACTCTACCAATGCAGGGTCACTGCAACCTGGGCTACCTCTAGTCTTGCTGTCTCCAATGAGCTCACCTGTGTTGATGACCAACAGATCCAATAACACATTCCTCTGATAGGGCTGTCTATTACCTGGATCATGTATAATCAAATCATAGACTCTCCAAAGTTGGAAGAGGCCTTCAGGATCATTGAGCCCAACCATCCACCCAGCATTACCACAGCAACTCCTTAACCACTAAGCCACATCACCCAGTGACAGATCCAGACTTCTCTTGAGCACCTACAAGGATGGTGACAACTCTATAATAAAAAATATTTTCTAATATCTAATCTTAATCTCACCTTAGTTTCAGCCTAAGGACATTTACTCTGTCCCTCTCACTGCAGGCACAGTAGAGGAGACCAGCCCCCACTTCACAGCACCCTCCTTTCAGGGAGTTGTGGAGAGCAATGAGGTCCTCCCCAAGCCTCCTCTTCTCCAGACTAAACAAACACAGATCCCTCAGCCATTCCTTGTATGACATGTTTTCTCGTCTTTCCATGAGCCTTGTTGGCCTTCTCCGGACACTCTCCAGAGCCTCAAAGTCCTTTTTAAAGTGAGGGACCTAGAACTGAACACAGGATACAAGGTGTGGCCTCACCAGTGCTGGGTAGAGGAGAAGAATGACTTCTCATCCTGATACATGCCCGGATGCCTTTGGCCTTCTTGGCTATGTGGGCACACAGCTGGCTTGTGTTTGGTCTGCCATCAAACAATACCCCCAAGTATGATAAGAAAAAGGCAAAAACAAGGGATGCACAATACAACTGCTCACCACCTGCTGACTGATGTCAGACCTGGGTAACTTCCCAGTCTTACTGGGCATGGTGTTCTGTGGTTTGGAATACCCCTTTGATGAGTTCACACCTTTCTCATTCAAAACACAGCTGTTGAGAATAAATTAACTCTACCCTAACTGAAACTAGGACACCATCCTAGAGGAGCACCCTTCAACTCCTTTCATTTATTTCCCTGGTGTTTCCCTGTGGGCTTCTCTTAGCTGTGGAGTCCCTGGTTCATCTCCATAAGACTGAAGGTCTGCAGCAATGTGGCCCGTACAACCCAGAGTCATCAGCTGAGGGCCCTTGCCGGCAGCCTGTCCATGAAAACTTTGTCTCTCATCCCACAGCTGGGATAAGAGGCAAAGCAGACAAGCCTGATATTGTCCCTTTGCCCCATCATGTCTAATCTGCAGTGTGCCCCGCTAGTTCCCAGCAGACTCTCCTCCTTTACTGAGAAAGGTGGGTCCCACCTGATGCCAGCACATCCAGTGATGCATAGGATATCTGTTGTCAAAACACCACAGATTTTAGCAGTGACACCAGCCCCAGAGCCTTAAAGTTTCAGAAGATTCAAAGGGAGAAATGGGATGGAGGGAGATAAATAGACAGTAATTTCATAAACATAGCATATGGCTTGCATGGTATAGAGATCTCACAAGGCAACAAAACTATACCAATTGCATACACAAGCTGGACAAACAAGATCAAGATGGTAGAGATTACTCATATTGGCAAATTCATGTCTTTAAAAAACCTCTGAAGACTTGTACAAATGGCCAAAAAACCCCACAAAGTAGCCATTAGAAAGGCTGATATTAAAAAAAAAAAAAAAGAAAAAAAATATCTAAGCCTTTTAGTCAGTCATATCAGACTGAGGACATGTCTGGCATAAAGTGTCCCCTAAACACTCTCATCCTTCTATGGTGTGAGAAAGCCATGCTATCTAAACATGAGTATCACAGCCATCAAAGATAGCAGACAGCTGTATTTATCTACATAGAGCCTGTATCTGTAATACATCCAGTTTAACAGCCCTACTAAATATTTAAAAACATTTACAAACTTTTAATGAAAACATAGTTTCAGATTACACAACTGGCCTGGTGCAGTTCAGCTTTCCAAAGAAAGAAATGTCAATGTCTCTCAACTTTATGCAAATGTCTAATAATCCTCGTCTAAACTGCAAGAAAATTTCAACAATGTAACACAGCAATGCAGCAATGTAGCATACAGCCCAGGGAAAAACAAACAAACAAACAAACAAACCCGCCAATCAACCACCAAAACAAATCCCAGCCATATTAAATACAGAAATCTATTCCCTGAATTAAGTCAACTCCTTAAGGTACACTGGAATTCTGTCCAGCCTAGGTTGTTTCAGCTCTTTAAGGCCCAAAAAGTTTGAAATGCTCAATCTAAGCCATCCACTACATCACTTTTACTCTGGTATGGAAAAGGAGCAAGGGAGAGAATCTCACAGTGTAATTTAGCAAGCTAAAATCTATCTGCCAAATTTTCCATTTTAAGCAGATGAAACTGGGGGGGGGGGGGGGGGGGGGGGGGGGAGGGGAAGAGCTGGGTGCCTTTGAAAGTATCCATTCTAATTTCTTTCTTTTGATTTAATCTTATAGTGAGTAATCCTTTTTATGTCTTATAAGTGATTACTACTCATCATTAAACTCCTAATTATCTAAGCTCAGGTAAAGGACTTCTTTCTTTATTTCACTTCTAGAAAATACTGTAAATAATTTTACACAATGTGAAGTTGCATAAAATAGTGTGTGACATATTCTAAGTCTGAAGAATCTCATTATTTCATACTAGCAAAAATAAAGTTTCTACACTTTGAAATGCTGTTAATATAATCCATGCAAATAAAATAAAATAAAGCAAAACACTAAAAGAATTCAATTCATTTAATTGGTTTTCCACAAACCAGGATATATTTTCAGAGGCAAGCCTTTCTTGTGGTAACAGACTTTCTTTTGTGGATCCTTTTCCCGAGCTGCCAAAAATATTTGTCCCTTGGCAGGCAGCCAGCACTGATTTTAAGCCCATAGCAGGAGCTATTCTCTAACATGGTTGCTTTCACTGAGAGGAGCTTTCTCAGCGTTATTATGGTGGTTTCTGCAACAGTCAGCGCATTCTTGAAAACATGCTATAGCTCTAAATTAGGGATGAAATGCAGTAATACATTGCTCTAAATTTTGCACACCTGTCAGCAGCAATGTTTGAAGCTTGAAAGTGCTGCAAGATGATCCTTCTCCAATGCCTTCCTACAATTCAAGGTCTCCTTGAAATTAGCAGCAAATGGCATGAGGGTTAGGTACTGATTCACCCAGTCCATCTTCTTGGTGGAATGGCTCTTTCTGCTCTCACATTGCATTTTCCCTAACAGTCTCTACAGGCAGGAATACTGGGAGAGATTTTCTCAACCACATTAAGAAAGAGACTTCAGTACCTAACTTTTATTTTTAATGGAAAAAAAACATGTGAGGTAATAGCAGTTGAGCTGGTTAAAATATTCTTTTGCTGGTGATTAAGAGAAAATTGAGGTAGAAAATATATTTTGCACATTTTTATTACTCTTACAATGGGCAGATTGTTGCTACAACACACAATCCAGTGCTTGGTAGAATCTGGTGAGAGTCATATACTCATAACTTGAGGTTTTGAAAAGAGAGCTTACCAGGATTCCGATATGGTTTCTTAAGCATATCTCCATCTTTTGGAAAGACTTCTCAGTGTTTTATTATGACTTCTCAAGCTCATCTAGTCATGCATCACAAGCAATCACTAGGTCTTTGTTGTGCCAATACAAGGAAAAGACAAGAAATTTATACCTTATCATTTGTTAATAAGTGTAGTTGCAGCCAAATTCAATTCTCTTAAGTTCTTTACACTTGTACCACACATGTGGTTTTGCAAGGCTTAGCTCTTAATATTCTGTGAGTTTTCCGTGAGTTTCTTGATTTGAACTAAAAGCATTACAGGTTAAGTTCCTCAGGGTGTGCACAAAACACCATATTATAATCAATAAGTAGAGGTTGGAATGCTGAGAAAAAATATCAAGCCTCTCTTTAAGGCTTTTGGCAGGAATTTTCAGGGAACAGGTTCTGATAAATGGCATTTATCAATTCTCTTTCTGTTGAAGAAAAAAAAAAACAAATATGCAAAATCTGTTAGAGAAGAGTTATTTATGTTTCCCTTTTTCTTCCTCTACATCCACAATCACAAAACCTCCTAAACATTAAAATACCTGACTGAAAATGTCTGTTTACAATGCTGCAGGAGGAAACAACAGAATGAGGCCTTCATTCACTTACCTTTGTCTGCAATATTTATTTAAAAAATGAATATTTAACAAAGGAATGCAATTTCAAATCCACATCCACCTAACAGTTTTCTTTGGACATTAGAAAGAGAAGAGCAGATAAACTGAATGATCCTTTTCCATTCTTGTTTGGCTTAAAGAAAAAGCTCCATCTTTAGCTGTGTCTTCTGTAGTCTGTATTTCAAGTATTTCACAGCAGGCAGTTATACACATTGCACTGTCTTTAAGACTATTTGTTGTCTTACAACTTGCCCAATTATAATAAAAATTACTTTTAAAATTATGAATCTAGTCTTCCTTTTGACTGCAATTAAACATTCACCTGTTTCTGGAGAGCACAGATCTAACTTTTTGCACAAAGTTATTATCATTTGAACATGCAGATGCATATTTGTATAATGTATGGATTATATTTTTCAGTACTCTTTCAGCAACGTATTTATAAGAGAAAAAGCCTTTTTTATTATCAGCTTTCCCACAGGAGTAGTGCATCACATTTGCCCTGTTTCTAAAGAAACTGAAGCTCATAGTCAGCTTTCTACAATTTTAAATTCTGGGAAGATGAAAACATGTTGGGCTCTGTGTTTATATTGTTTAGTTTGGGATTTTTGATGGTTCACATTGGAATTGGAAAGAAGACACCTTTCAAAAGCATTTTCATAGTTGCAAAAACATATTAAAAAAGTTTTTAAAAGGTGCAATTACAAAGCCTAACTGTATAATCTACCCTAAGCTCTAAACATGAGGCTTTCTCCTAAAGCAAATATACATAGAAGGAAAAGGTAATTTGCCCCAGTGAGACTAGATGAAAATCAAACTACTGTCCCCTCAAGAAAAATATATCGTCCTTTTTATCATTCTGAATGGTTGCATTATTCCTCTGCTGCTTTTGTGCTTCAGTTGAGCAAGTTAAGTTATTAAACAGAAATGCACATCACAATAGGATTTCAAATGAATTGTATCATAATAAGTGAACACATCTACTGTATTCTTATACACAGACACCTTTTACATATTATGTAAAAGAATCCAACTTGAGAGATCTAGTTCATTTTCATTTAAAAAGTGTTCTGTAGAAAACAGTTATAGTGTCAGTTACTTCAGTATTAAATACCAGATTTTTTAAAAAACTGTAAGGTGGAGAAAGGCCAAGCAGATATAAGTACATCACCAGTCACTAGGGCAGACTGATCTTACCGTTTCAGCGATGAAAAGCAGGAAGAACAAAGTTCAATCCTGTTTTGCTATTCAGCACATAAATATTCAGCACAAATGGTTGGGATAAATCTCAGGCACATGGTGTGACTCTTGGGGATGGTGCTGTGCAGGGCCAGGAGCTGGAACTCAATGATCCTTGTGGGTCCCTCCCAACTCAGCTTATTCTGTGATTCTGTGACCCTGTGATTCTGTAAAATGACAGTGCAGTGTCAGGACTCCAACAGACTACACAGAGGTCATACCAGTGTCTTGGGCAGACCTTCACAGTTATGCTCACCATCCTATTTTACAGGTAGCTGCCTATACTGCTGAGTGATTTTATTCAGTAAAACTAATGCCCTGTGGAAAATTAAGAAAAGCAAAGTGGAACAAAAAACATTCCTTTTCAGGAGGAAGTACTATTCCCAGCAGTAAATTGCAAAAATAAAGTTCCCTGCAGCAAAGAGAGAGGCAGGTTAAAATTGATTACATCTTTAAAAAGATATGAAAAAAATATATGTAAAAACCATTTTCAGGGTTTAATGCTTCTTCTCAGAACAAAGGAGCATCACATGTTGGACACATGCTCAAGCTAACGCCTAAGACACCCATATACATTATTGTACCAACTTGATTCCAAATTTTGATGTCTATCAAAATTTAAGGTGCTTATACAGAAGAAAATATTTTACCTTAATCACTTGAATGGCAATGTCTTATGAACTAATAATGCTTCAGTTGCCAAAACAAACAAACAAACAGACAAACAAACAAACAAACAAACAAACACCCCCCCCCCAAAAAACCGGCGTGCCATAAAAATCAGAAAAATGTAACAAAAATGGTACCTGTATATTTTATATGGTGTTTCCAAGTGAAACTGATAGCTTTTTTTCTTGTTTAAGGTAAAATATTTGGCTAATGCATACCATTTTCTTGTAGCTTATCGGCATGCAACCAAAAGGTTCATTGGATAGGTGAAACACTTAAATAGGCTAACCACTTTTATGCAGCTCATAGTGATTTAACAACTGCAAGAAATACAGTTCTCTCCAGAGGAATAATCTTTTACCTACTAAGATCTAAAAATTTTTTTAAAAAAACTTATAAATATTTTTTTTTATCTCACCATGATAAAGAGGCTTACTACAAACACTAACATACCTAGTCACCACACATTATTTATAAGAGAGGAAGAGTTTTAAATGCTTTTATGTAAACAATCTTAGGTTTTCCTAAAAGGCTGTTTAAAACTCTTTAATAAGAGGGGACCTCAGAAAAACACTGTTTCTAGCAGATCTCCATGTTTTCCTTTAGTTTTGCACAATATTTACCCTGATGGGACCATTTTTGTCTCAAATCCTTATATAAACAATGTCTGTAATAAAACAAATATATTTTTATCAGTCTCATGTAAAGTAGGTCTTTAAATAGAAATGCAAAGATACTCGTGTAAAGTAATGGAAGCATCTTACCAAATACTTTCAATGATCTCCACTCACATAAAATGCCACATTTATCATAACTGACAGAACAGAAAATATACAGGATTCCAAATATTAGACAACCAGACTTCCATATCTACTACCACCTGTTGCTATAACTGATGAACAAGGTTGCACTCAAAAGGGAGAGACAGTTACACATTTGCTCTGTGCCCCTTGTTTACAGAACAACATCTGGAGAAGTCTTTCAGCTGAAATGCAGTCTTTTGTCAAAGTTCATCCATCCAGAATCTCGGTTCAGAAAAAGAGAAATGAGACTTCAGTTGTGATAATCTATTCATTAGCAAGATGTTTAGAGGCTCAGAGTAAGCTTACTATTTTAAAATTCTGGTCTGTCTGGGAAAATACTACAACCCACCACCCATAACACAAAGTCCTCATAAGGCACTCATAAGAGCAACATCACGGTGCTCAGCAAACACCAACTGGCAATCATTACAATATCCCTCAAGAGGTACCTCATTTTATACAAGATTCTGCATAATGAGACACAACATGCAAGCATTCTGTGTTTTGGAATATCTACATGTATGTCAGGTTTTCACACTAGACTGGTTTTTGATCTCAAATTTTCTGAAGCAGCATGTGAAAAATATGTTTCTGCTCTTTATGTAATCTTTCATGGAATAAATATTAAGTAGGTTATAAATGAATCCTTAAGTAAAACATACTAGTTACACTCCTACTTCTAATCCACAGATAACAAAATGTCGACCAGAGAAGCATGGTTATCAACTATGTTTTAACAAGTGATAAAAGCTAAGTTAGAGCAGCATCAAACAATAATTTCCCTAGATATCACAATATCTATCAAGATATTGGACTAGGATCTGCTGTGGAAAAACAGATCTGCTACTCATTGCAGCAAAGAAGAAATATGATTTACATCTGAGTCTAATATCCAATACTCAAAATGAAGTCAGTGTTATAGGCATACATAAAGTAACTGAAAATGACACCAAATAGGCTTTTTAGCTCAGTCATAATAGGATTTTAGGAGCTGATATTATACCTCCTAACCCCAAAGACAACAAAAAAGAATCCAAGATTCACCACAATGAATTGATGTTTATTAAAAATATTAACTGTAAAACAGATTAAAAATTGGCAATTTGTTCAGAGAAACCTTTGGGCCCACAGTTCAGTCTACATCTTTAGAACTAGAAACAGGAACACAATTTTTTTGTGTTCCATAAGCGCACAAAGATCTCAGGGGGGCTCAGTCACTGTACACACAGAAGAGAAGGCAATCCTCGATCCAAACAGGGTGCAACCAAGGAAAAAAAATAGGAGACAGACACACAGCTATGCATCCAATGGCTAGAGTGAGTAGCCTGCAATATTGACAAGAGCCAACAAACAAGCATTTGCTCTGAGTCCAGCAGAGGAGGGGACTGAACATGAGCTCCTCATTTCACCTGTAGCTATGCCTAGGGTGTTCTCATGCAGGAAGGAAGCTCATAATCTTAGCAGAACCAGAGTTCTAAGTCATGAGAGAGCTCCCAGATAAAAAAGTAATCTGAAATGTAAATCTAAATTTGTAAAATTAATTAATATCAATTATCTCAGATTTTCCATGAAAGAACATATTTTTGATGAACTTTTGGGTTGTTTGGAGGCTTTTTCTTTTTTTATTTCACTTTTTTTTTTTTAGATTTTTAACTGTCTGTAATTAATAATCAGATAATCTCATGGGTTGGAAGCGACCCATGAGGTTCTCCAAGTTCAGCTCTTGACTCCCCATAAGATAACTATTGTGTTGTCCAAAAACTTCATGAGAACTTACAGGCTTGGGGCAATGACAACTTACCTAGGGAGCTCGCTCTCAGTGCTCAACCACCCTTTCAGTGAAAAACTGTTGCCTAATATCTGCTCTGAACTTTTCTTGATTAGATTGAAGAAATTCCCTTGCATCCTGTCATCAAACAGGGAGGAGATCAGTCGCTACCACTCTACTTGTGAGAGTATTGAGGTCATTCATTCCTCAGTATGCTCTTATAGTGTCCTCAGCCACTCCTCCTGTCATGCCCTTTCACCCTCTTGGGTACTCTCCTTTGGACACAAAACCTCACATTAATCAAGGAAGGGTTGCAAAATGAAGCAAAAGACCAACAGAAAAACAATGATTCATCCAGTTAGGCTAGTAAATGGCACTGTGCAACATACACAGTGGGACTGAGCAGGTCAAATAGCTAATCTGGAAAAAGAAAAAGCTTTTTCTGTTCCTAAGAAATATCTTGCCACAAACCAACGCTTAGCACCAAGCAGAGATGCAGGGTAAAAGGCAGAAAATTTAAATGTTTTCCTTTAGCTTCAAGCCTGTATCTTTTGAACAAATTTATTAACATTCTCAAGGAAATTAACTGTCTTAAATTTTGTTGTTCAGTTATACCACAGAAAGAAAAAGCATTAATAAAGGATTTCTGCTTTTTGCTGAGCTGTAATTGCAGGAAAATCAGAAATTGCCAATCTGCTAAGAGACTTTGCACAGAATGGAGAGAGCTGTCCCAAGAAGACAAAGGGCCTACATCACACATTTTTTGTGGTTTTTTTTATAGAAAAAAGATTGTCAAGAAGCACTATAAAAGACAAAATTCTTTTCTGAAGGATTCATTAAGACTCATAAAAATTGTCAATTGTCATTGATTCATAAAATCATAGACTGCTTTGTGTTGGAGCAGATCTCAAAGATCACCCAGTTCAAACCCCCTTCGTTTTCCTAGATACGTTTTCCTAGACCTGTTCCATCCAGCCTGGTCTGAGATTGAAATATTAACGACTCAAAAAAACAGGCATTTGCAAAGCCAGCAGGTTTGTGCTCTGTTGAGGCCACATTTGTGCCCCCAGCTGAAGGGGAGAAGGAGTTTTCGTGTGTGTGAGTGAAACCTCTGGTCTACAGCAGAACAGCCCCAGCGCACAGAGGCGCACACCTACCACTAGAGGATGAGCAGGACCTCTATTTAACAACAAGCTGGGTTTTGAGCCAGATAGGGAAGAAAGCTGGTAAGAAGCAGATCCTGCAAGGTGGGATAATACTTTTTATCATGCTAATTTCTTTCTGTACACGATTGGCTCAGGTGTAAAAATCCCCAAGCTGATCTACACTCAAACACAGGCTGGATGGTATTCACCTCTTCTGAGTAGCAGGACTGGCTTAACTATGAGGCAGAAGCAGCAGTCGTGTCTTAGAAGGAGGCCATAGGCCACCAAAGACCCCAGAAGCATTCCTAGGGTAATTTCTGGGGCCTTTGACCAGAGAACTGCCCATGATGTACAGTGTAACATCAGAGAGTGTACCTGTCTTCCCCAGGGGGTGGTACCAGGATATTCCGACCTGAACCTGGTATATAACCCATCACACATCATATGGGCTTTTCCCCACCCCCAATATACCTAGACTGTGACCATCACTTTGACCAAGGATCATCTAATTTGCAACAATCAAATCTCATCCTTGGATCCACACGTGCTGATATCTTTTCCTCTCTGTGATCTACTTGCATTTGTGGGGGATTGTAATGTGACAACTCTTCCAAGGCTTAAACATTTCCAGGGATGGGACATCCACAACTTCTCTGGGCAATCTGTGCCAGTGCATGCCTTAATACCCTCATGGTAAAGAATTTTTTTCTAAATATCTAATCTAAATTTACTCTTTCAGTTTGAAGCCACTGCTCCTTTTTCCTGGCACCACATATTCTTGTAAAGAGTATCTCTCCAACTTTCTTGCAGGCTGCCTTCAGGTGCTGAAAGGGTGCTATATGATCTCCCCAATCCTCTTCCAAGCCAGAATAAACCTGATTTTCTTAGTCCTCAGAGGATAGTTGCTCAATCCCTCTAATCATTTTGGTGGCCTCCTCTGAACTTTCTCCAAGAGGTTGATGTTCTTCCTTGCTGAGGACCCCAGAGCTGGATACAGCATTATAGCTCAGAGAAATGGCACATATTAGATGATGTGGAGGTGTTTGAGAAAAAACTGTTGTAAGGACTCAAAACTGCTCCCATTTAATAAACCTCTCAGGGTATTTTAGATTCTTAAGGTTGAAGACAAATTTCCTTGCCTCTCATGCCATTGCCACAGTCATGGTAATGCCCCTGTAAGTCATAAAACTACATGAGAGATGCAGTGAGAATAGATCACCAGATCATATGAAAACCATACAGTTAAGTCCTGTTGTTAGAGTTTTTCTGTACCCTGACAGTTAGGACTGCCTGGCAGGTAAGAAGTATGATCCATAAGTCTCAAATGCCACCAAGGTGGCTCATTATTTTAGTAAGAGATAACAAGAGAACCTAAATGCTCCAAGATAATTTCATGTATTTTCTTAAGAAATCTTACTTCCACAATGTGAACAAGGGGCTTGGGAAACAGATGACAATCATGATGAATTCAAATGGTAGGAAAACAGATTATCTTTTGAATTGCTGAAGCTTTTTTTTGGGTTTTTTTAATGCAACAGGTACAGTCAGGCTTGTCACAGTTTTCTGCAGACAAAATTCAGCTAGATATTTGTTGTGTTCCTTCTGCGTGTTCCTTTACGAAACTGCTAGAATCCAGTTGTGTACCGTTCTAGGTACTGAGGAGTACAAGCCTCTACATCCATGTTCACATTCTTCCAGCTGCACACACACCCAGAATGAAATATACAAACATTTGTCTCAGGATCAGAAATTTTCCTTTTACTAGGCACTGAGAAAAGAAATGCCTGGTCTAGAGGCCAAGGCTAGTAAAATTCAGCCTGATAGGAGAAGACTGCCCATGTCTCACACAAAACAATTTGGGTTTTTTATACCATTTCCCCTATGATTCCTGACACGGTAAGTGAAGGAACCTTCAACAATCCCTGTCCTCAAGCCACATCTCTCACAGCAGTGCACAGTGGTAGTCAATACAACTGACTACGCAGAGTTGTAATTATCTTGCCTCCCTCCTGTATAGCCAAGATCATCTTTCCTCTCTTCCCCTTGAGGTTACTCTGAGCAGCTTACAGCTATCAGTCTGCACAGCTGCAGTCTGGAACACTCCACTGAACCCAAGTGCTATGGACATGACCAGCAACAGACGTAGAGGAAAAGCACCTGCTGAATCTCCAAGCTCAAAATCCGAACACTTTTGACTTATAAGAGAAACCACCTCACTTCTCTGGGCTGATGGAGTACAAATCAGTGAGTCTAAGTAGACTATAACACACTGCATTGTTATGCTTGCATTATGTGCAGTTCTCTTTTCTACTATTGTTTTCAGAGAATCAGTGTCATAATAAATAGACCTAGGGAGAACTGCTCATTTTTCAGCTGCACGAAAACACTCCAAAGCGCATGTCTTCTGTTTGACAGCCCTTCTCTTCCACTCTTTTCACCTATCAAGCTTCTTTCTAAAATAAACACCCCTTCATTCCAATAATACATTCTTTTTATATGCACATCAAGCATGTAAGGACTGGGAGACATCCATGAGCTATAGATGCCAATATTCTCCAATCACACATACATCTTCATAATTCTCTGTCTTAAAAGCAGTTTGCTTTTTCCTGGTAATCTCTGTATTGGAAAGCCATTGCAGGGTAGCTTGCTCTTAACAGAGCCTCTTTAATTCCATGTTCCACTGTTTTCTTTGCTTGTGTTTTTTGTGCTAGATTTATCTTTCAGCTGTAATACCATCATCCTTGATGAATAGACATTTGAGGTATTTTTAGATGCTATTTGTATCTACTCTTGGTCTGCCACCCTGAAAGATTAAAAGGACATAGGCTTTCTTTATATTGCATGACACATTCTCCATCCTCTTGTTTTTCCAGTTTGCCTGGTAAGGTACACTCTTCTCCCTATCGGTCCCATTTTCAATTAAAATCTTTGAACATGGGTGACCAGGTTTGTACTCACTATTCTAGGCAAGGTCTCACCAGTGCCTTGTAAAATGAATGGCAGCAATACTTCCCTATCTCTGCAGCAAATGCCTCTCCAGACGCATCCTATATCACATTTGTCTTTTTCATGGCAGTCTCTCACTGGTACATTGAGCCTACCTAGAACTCCTAGCTGCTTCTCCTCCTCTGTCATTTCCAGATGATGAGTACCTTTGAAAGTTGGTAAAGCAGAAGGGTCGGCTGCACAGAAGACTGCTTCTACTGCATCTCTTTATTTAAGACTGCTCAGAGAAAGGAGGAGGCATAAGTGAGCCTGTAACAGCTGACACAGCAGTTGTTACAGCCAGGAAAATCCTGTGAATCCTTCCCATTCCCAATCACTGAGCAACCCCTGAGAGCGAGACCAAGCCACAAGCAAGAGCATCTTTGGAGCAGCTTCAGGAAGGATCTCAGCGGGGGAGAAAAATGTGAGAAAATATCACTGGAGTCACACACAACCTGCAAGAAACCCTAAAACAGATAGAATGTAGAGAAGATATTCTAATTGCTCTTAAAATCTTGGATGAAATAAGCTAATTTGCAATGGAGGTGGGAATTTTTTTTTTATTCAGGCAAAGACATGCATAGGTTAATGTGAAGATGGCATTAACATTGCTTTAATTTTTTGTTGTTGTTGAAATATTAACATTGCTGCTCACATGAGGTTATAAAATGAGCAGAATTTTTTTGATCATATTGCTTCATGTGTTGGAGAAGAGAAACCCTGGTAACTATCCTCATTCTTTCAGCCACTGGTTTTTTATTAGGTGGCCAGACACACCATCATTAATAGCACAAGAGGATTCATGCTTATTTATTCTAAAATGAGTGCAAATTGGACTTCATACCTAATACCTTAAAGCCATGCTGAAATACAAGGTAGTCTATTATCTTTGTATCATATATTTTAGGATTTTTTTTTTCTCCCCACTTTAGCAGAAGACTGACAGTTTATAACACAGCAGTGTGACTGCCTCATTTGCACATTTACAGTGCTTGATAAGGAGTTGAAATGCTTGATTCCCCAGAGGTCCTCCTTGTTCTTTTCCCAACAGAAAATGCCTCCCTATATTTCAATACAGCCATGACAAATTTTTCAAAATAATGGATAGCTAGCCTTTAGATAATGCCTCTTGTGAAGAAGAACATGAAAACACTTTACACAGGGCTCACGCAAATCATTTCACTAGGTGTCAGGCAGCACAGAGCACAGGCTGGAATCAGAAGCAGAGCAACCTATTCCACATATCACCTCTTGCCCGTAGTCCTGGGACCAGAGTTGTCCTTGATTACCATTTTTTTCAGCAAATGTGTCCTAAATTACAGTAAAAAAAAAAAAAAATGAAGACAAAATTGCTGAAACCCCTTGAAGCTGCACCCCTAAGCTGGACAGACAGTGCATTACAACATGCAGCTAAAATTCCATATTGCTTTTGCTCAGGAAATGAGGTAACACCTTTTTCCACCAAATCAAACTGCATTCCCCTAATGTTAATAGCATTCTCTGAACCCTAACTTCTAATAGCAGCTGTATCACCTATTCTCATTTATGGCATTAATGTGGATTGTGCTAGAGCACATTTGTTATAAAATTCTTCAAGTATAATGAAAATAAACCCAAGAAAATTACTTCTTCAAGCACTAGCATTGGGGTATTTTTTAAAGACAGATTTAATTGAAAGGTAAAGATTAGCTTAGAATTCTTCCACCCCTTCTTTAATTTGAATATGAAAAGAAAGTGGAATATGGATGCTTACCTTGATGTGACATTAAACAAGTTTGGGTCAACATAATTACTGTAGAACAGCAAGGGTTTTTTTTAAATCCTTAAATATTTGTACTTACTGATTTTAACCTTCAGATGCATTTTAGCATTCTGGGATAATCAGCTAGGTCCAAACCACAGATGCAGAAGTAACCACTAGACAGTTCCTCCCCTTAATTTGTACACTGTGCATATGATGTCACATGTTCATCTCTCCCAAAACAAGGAAAAAATTATTTCTGCAATGTTTTAGAACATAACCACATGAGTCAAAGTGACCCCACAGAAGAGCTTCTTTGCACTCTATGGCAGGTTTATGGACATGTTGTAAATGTCAGACTACAGCATTTTTAATAATAAAAAAAGACACCATAATACTGTTTCCTTGTAACTGGGACAGAAAATCGTTTGGTAAGAGTAAGAACATGTATTGGTTTTGACATAAAAATTTCTTGCTGTGCAGTGGAAACAATGTAGTCCAAATACTGGAAGAAACGTGAAATCTCAAGGGCTGTGTTCAGTAACTCTGGGTTCAAAAGCAGACGTAGCAGGTGCATTATTTAAGAGCTTGTCAGAGGTGATCTTCTACAGCACACCACTCCAGGATTCATCTCCTGCTATGTCTGGTAAGGGGATTCTCATGTAAGTATATGGCAGAACCGGTTGGCTGCGCATCAACCCCAAACTGCTCAACCCTCTTCAACACCACTGTGGTCACTGCAAAACATAAGTATTAGAAAAGCTCTCCAGTACTGAAGGCAACTACCCTCCTACATACCACGTGAGAACAGCTCTTTGGATGAGCTATAGAGAGTGTATTTTCCCTGAAAAATTCAGTAGCATTTTTCTCACTAGCCATACTTGATGTCCTAAAGTGTTTTTGTACTGCTGTATGCAGTGTTAATTTGGTGCTACAAAGGTGTAGTATAGTCAACATAAATGAGAAAGAGTGCAGTACAAGTTCTGCTTTGAATTTGACTCCTGCACATACAGAAACTGTATTTAATTTAATTCTATTGTATTTTATTTTATACTTTTATTTTATTTTGTTTTAATTTTCTTTCACAAATCCTTGAGTAGAAGCTAGTCACATCAGGATTTCAGCTGGAATGATCACAAATAAATAGGGTAGTAACATAAGAAGCATTTATTTGTGCCAAGGAACTGGCATGCTTTGGTAGAATATAGTCTCTGCATATGTAGACCTGCACAGCTACCTTCCTGTTTCTCCCACACAATTGTCAACATTTCAGGAAGAAGAAATTTTATATGTTCTTCAGGTGCCAGAGTTCAATGTAATACACAAAATCCAATTTGAACTATTCCAGTGCAGACTTAAAATCCAGCATACATGAAAATCATTGCTAGTAAAGTAAATCTTATTTTCTTTTTATGTAATGGAGGAGCTTAAGAAATAGGAGAGAGAAATCACTTTTGGCTAAAAACAAACAGAGAAATATAATTTAAAATTGCATATCTTTAGAAAACACCAGTTTGATAGGAAGTGTTCCGTTTAAATGTATCTATACTGATCAGTCAGAAAAAATATTAAAAAAAAAAAAAGTCTTTCTTAATCGATCACTGTACTAAATAAGATTTGAGAAGGGAAAAATACAGAGGAAGAGAGGGTTGCACCTTGAATTTGGAGTACATTTGCCACACCTTTGTGGCACAAAACACATCTGCATCAAAATACTTTAAACAAAATAGTGCTGTCCAGTTGCAAACAAAACAAAACTAATGAATGAAAGAGGAAGGTGACCCTATGTATGCATAACTGAAAAACAAAGTAGCTTTGTACCATCTCTCACTTGCACTCAGCCCTCAAGGGGAAAAAATCAGGATGACTACATATTTAACTGTGGTAATCCTGGATTAAAGCATTTGATTCCTACACTGCTTATAAGCCGTCAATACAAACATTAATAAGCAGATATATGTCAGGCTGCTTCAGACATATATTACCTTGCTGTCAAAACTAGCTCTGTTACAAATTCAGGTGTATGCAATGTTTTATTCTTTTTCAAGGAATGCTTTATCTTAGATGTTTTAAGTAATCTCATGCCTGAACTACTACATAAAAATACAATGTCCTCTCCAAGCGTTAAGCAGGTGGTTTCTCTTTTTTCAGTAAATGGTGTACACCCTAGTCTTTTACATTTTTGAATGGCTTTGAAAAGGCAAGGTATCTCCAATATGTTTGTAACCATTAAATTCTATTTCTTCAGAGAAGAGTAAATATTAGCAGAAGGTATCTGTACCATGTTTACTTTTATGGAGCATTATTGTATTAAGTAGCACAGAACCTTAGTACAAGTGAAACCTTATATTATTCTGGGGGACATCTGGAAAACACTTTACTCTTAACTCCAAGGAACTGATAGCTCTGAGAGAAACTTGCCTCTACACTCTCCTCCAAGGAGCATCACTCAGAGTACCAACTTATGAATTGTTATGACATTTCAAGAAAACACCAAATATTTCTAAACTTGGGTTCATGTACCAGCAGTCACCACAGGCTACTATATCATGACTGGCTTGCATGCTTGAGGATTCCCACCATGCACAGCATCATTTCAGAAATGGATTACAGAACAACAAAATTCAAATTTTCCCTTTTTTTTTTTTAAATTTCCTTTTTTCCTGACGCAGACCGAAAAACTCATCCCTCTGCCACCCCTCCCAGCAGTGCATTAATTAATTTTCCCTAGCTTACTTTAACTTGTGTTCATTAACTTCATGGAAGCTGGGCTAAATCCTTGATCTAAACCCAAACATCAGTGAGAGAAGCCTGTTGTGAAAGTGAATAGACTTTCGGTCTAGATGAGGAAACTCTGGTGTGATGCTTTAGTGCAATGCCCCTCCCAAATCCTGCTGAGCTCTACACACTCACTAGGCATGTGAACAGTAGTGGTTCTCAACTTCACTCTCTCCCAAGGTGTGGGATATGTAGGTATGTCAGATGGGAAACCACAAAGCTGGGAAGCAGGTGACAGGTGAAGTCTGATGCCTCCAAGTATTCAGAATCAGTGCAGTCAGGTAATGAGAAACTATAAATTCATAGGTTTCGTTATCTCAGCTGAAACTATATGTTGTGTTTCGGTGGGAAAAGGACAAGTATCTGTAGTGGTATGTTCTGTGATTAAATGGCTGCACCTGTGACTGAGATTATCACACACACAATGAGGGAGGGAAAAAAAAAAGAAAAATGCATCTTAGAAGTTACTTATGTTTAATGCTTAAAAGTCTGAATGCACAAACAATAATCTACCATTATAGAAGTACTGGTGGTCAACACAATGCATTAGAACTATGTACAATGACACAGTTTAGTATCAAAATCTTTCTACAATGTAGAGTATTACGAAACTGTTAATGACATCAAACACTAAGCACTTAAGACACCATTTTTTGCTACCACATTTGGAACTTCAATAAACAGTCCATTTTAACTTGCAGCATCAATCCATTTCTAGTATGAAATTAAGTAATTTTCTACTTATACAATAAGATTTATCTACACGGGTCTCTTGATTTTGATCCATAGCAGCAAAGGCACTGTACATCAGCAGATCCACAGACTTAAAGATTTTTTTTTAAAGCATTCAAAAAAAAAAAAAAAAAAAGTCACAGATCATAGTTTAATAGCAACAACAACAACATAAAAAGATAACACGTTGTCTCTGGCACAATGGCTCAGTCTGTGTCCGTTTTAGGGACATCCAATCAAGACATGGATTGAACTGCTGGCAAACAAAGCAAGTCCTTATCTCAATGAGAATCCATTCCTTTTTGTATGTCGGAATGAGTACTCTTGTAAATCCTACCTCAGAGGTCATTGCTTTTGTAGTTTGTATATTGGTAGGCATCCATTCTTATTTCAGTGCAGTTTCCAAAGAACATATCAAATATTTTTCATAATCTCTTGTAATTGAAAAATTGCCCAAAGACACATATCCCCATTTTCAAGGAAACATTGCAAAAGTTTCCAGAAGTAACAAAGGTGATTCTTTGAGGCAACTTATTGTACTCTCTACAATATAACAAAGAGAGGTGTTTATATTAAAAAACCTAGCTTGACACCTAAAATGCTTTATGTTTATCAACAGAAAAGCATTGAGAACAAATCTGTACACAAGATGCTCTATTAACATTGCAAATATATAAATTAGCACATTCTTACTTAAAGTGAATTTAATTAAATGTGAACTGAATTTGCCATTCATCACAGGCATGTAGATCACTGGCTACAGTTTGCAATTTCCTAAGTTTCCAAGACTGTCTAAAAGTTAAGATACAGCATCTTCCCACCAAATAATTATACTGTAATAACACTTAGAGGTCTCATCCAAGAACAGGACTAAAAAATATAGCAAAGTTTATTTTTTTTGAATAGAAACTACAAGTCTATTTAGTGTAATTTTAACTATCTCCTGAACATCCTTCTCCAAGATCCCCAATTTATCCACCTGCAAAAACACAAGTATATGATGCATTTTTCAAACTAAAGCCGGGCCAGACAGCTTTATTTAGTCAGTTCATTGTTAGAAAGCCTTCTTTAAACAAAATAAATACATTACAGCTATAATACATAATTAGAGTCAAGGTCACCACTAAGTATGCTTATTCCATCTTCTTCCAAATAGATATCTGACAATTTGGTATCACAAGTTCTTAATAAACATTCACAAATCAATAGCAAGTTAAGAAAGTAAAAATAAATTCTACAACTGTGATGAGCATTTAAGTTTTCAGTTTAGAACAAAAAGAAAGAAAAAAAAAAGAAAAAGGAATATACAGCAAAGTGCTAGGAGAAGGAGTTCTGTCTGCATTCAGATTTGTCTCTAATAAATAACTTCATAGACTGTAGCTTTCTTGTCCCCAGAGCCAGTGACAATGTATTTGTCATCCACAGAGATATCACAGCTAAGCACAGATGAGGATTCTTTGGACTACAAGAAAAAAGAAAAGGAAAAAGAAAATGACATCTTTCCAATCCTTCAATCCTGAAGGGCTTGAAGATTAATTGGAAGAATTTATAAATAGGAAATACATGAAAAGCTCATTGAAGTATCAGTACCATAGTGGCAATATTTTTTTAAATACTTTTGTTCCACAGAAATTAAAACCCATGTTCTTCCCACTTCTTTTGTTGTAAACAAGAAATTCATACAGAGAAACAATTCAAAGCCCTACCTACCCACAAGTACCAAAGAGACTCCACAGAAATAACTGTATCTCCCCTCACTACTTCCCTAACACAAGAAGACAAAAGTTTTGCATAAAGTAATTTACATTATCACAGAGGACTCAAGCAGGAAAAGACACCTTGGTGGAACAGGATACACAACAAGTATGTAGGAGCTGGATGGGACACGGGATACAGCAGGTTGCAGTAGCTCTGTCTCTTCTGGCCTTGCTGTCAGATGAAACGTATGCACTGTCACATTTACCTTGCCGCTTAAGTGCATGTTTTCTTTACATCATATACGTCGACATAATTTTCTGCCTGTTACTACAAGAGCTAAACACTTTCCAGTCAAGCTGTGTTTTGGCCAAGACATGTGTTCACTACTCTAGAAGTTTCCTTATATACCCCTCCATAGGAAAGCTGTACTAAAGTTTTTAACATCACTTTTAAGGGGGATGTGCTCTTACCAGGATGATTTGGGATGTCTGTGGGGGTTGGTTCTAGAAATGAATCGTTTCTACTCGGAAAACTTAGACCCTAACTACCTTTCTCAAGGTAATAATATACACCTACCATATCAAGGTAAACTGCACTGTCTCTGAAAGTGGAGACATGGCAGGCATCAGTACACATGAGACTGGTCATTTAAACTAGAGACAATTAAGCAGTTAAATTTAATAAGAATATTCCCAAACTGCAGGTGCCTGCAGGTGAAAGACAGAAAGACATGCCAAAAATCCCACTCTTCTATAGTGGCACTAAAATGCCATTAAAACTGGGCACAGAGGGACTATAGATAGATTACAGCTTCCAGCTATACTTCATTGGGCCCCTCCATATTGCCTCCATTTTCAGCTCAGGAGTCTGCTGGTCCAATCCACCAACACATCTCATCCAAGAAAAATACACACTGAATATGACTTTCACTGGTTTAGCTACATTTTGGACTTTCAGTGACTGTTCACCTAAAGACATGACTTGGGTACTGTATTTCACCAATAGGCAGAAGAAGGTGAGAAAGAACGGTATTAAGAACAATTTTGGATTAAAGGGATACTTTACTGTAAAAGCTGAATTAGTGAAAAAGTATAAAGGACAAAAACATTTATCTAATTACAGACAAACTCTGTAAGGACTACAGTAATTAGGTACATTTCCACCTGAAAACTCCTTTTAGGAGATCATTACCTGGAATATACTGGCTCCATAAGGTGTTCTCCAAGCATTAAGAAGATTATCTTTTCCAGTGCTCACAAACCATTTGCCTGCAACAGATTTTTTAAATGTTATTGCTGCATTGCTCAAGAAACAGATGATTGTAATAGCAAAGCACTCACACACATCCAAAGAACAGTAACATTTTCATATGGTTGCACAATGATGTTCCATCACAAAATAAGCAGTACATAGAAAAAAGTTAAGAGTTTTTAAAATAACCTTAATACTTAATTTAATACCTAATTTTTAACTATACTCTGTAGTTTAATAACTATATTGAACTTCCATTTAAAGGTAACCTCGAATGAATTTTTCATGAAGGAAAACACTGATATAGAAAGATTTGCTTACCACAGTGAGCAAACTTGAGTGACAACACACAGCTCTCATGAAGATGCAGCTGATACTTGTCTGGCTTAGTAACGTGCAGCACCTCGACATTGCTGTTCTCCATTCCTACTGCCAGCCACTCACCAGTTGGACAATAGCCCAGTGAGAAGATCTGTAATTAGCACAGCACATGCTTTAATCAGTAAAGGAATGAGCTTGAGATACTCAAAACTGACCCTTGCTACACTGTTAGCACTATGCAAACTCACATTTTTGGTCTACTGCAATTTTAAAAACATGATAATCCAATTACTACAGTAATCAAGATAAATAAGTGCATGCAAACATAGCTGCAAAACTATGCTATTAAATGTTATTAAAACTTCAATAGTGAAGTACTGAATCAAACTATAAAAGTTAATGTCCAAGCTTACCTGAAAGCATTTAAAAATAATTTCATAAAATATTTTTGAACTTGAATCTACAGAAATGGAAACAGATTGCAGAGAAGAACATTTTAATCTGGCACTTGTTTTATAAAACCAATTCTCCCTTACTCTCATAGGAGAGATACTAATCTGTCAAACAGCCATAATCCAGACAGACATTTAGCTGCCACAAAAAAAAAAAAAAAGAGGTATGGAATATGAAACTAAGTAGACTAAGTTAAAATTCTTTGGAGTTCTCTTTGAGACTGTTTTTTTCGCTTATAAGCGAGAAAAATAAAATTAAAGTGCTTGTTTGTTTTAAAAACCCATGAGAAAATTGTGTTAACATGCCAAAGGTTCTGAGATTGAACCTGTGATGTGAAGTCATGTTGCTGTAGCTGTCTCCCTTCTCTGAGATCCCAGGATCTGACTGTATTGTCCAGACCTCCTGTCCATAATTTGGTGCCATCATTAGAAATGTCAATACAGCTCGCTCCATCTGTGTGGCCCTGAAATTGCCTGAAAATATTAAAAGAAGATCAGCACATTCTGAGCAAAAATACAAAGAAACTTCTTTCAGTCCCTGAGTTGTAACTTACATTCCAACAGCAACCCCAGATTAACACAAACTCTGGGACAATCGTGTGAGTTTTGTGATGAACTGATGATGCAATCAGCTCAGACAGCTAATTTTTGATTTAAAATAAAAAAACACTTCAGTCAGGTACTCTGAAAATCTTTGCTGCTGGCTGTGTGATACCCACTATTCAGCTTAAAATAGTCATTTTCCCCAGAAGACTGTAGCATGATCAGCAAAATTACCTTAGTTTAAGAAAAATGTGCAGATCACTGAAGTAAAAAAAAAAAAAAGAGCTGTCTAAATGATAAAATCATGTAATGAAAACCTGACTTTATGTGCAACACTGATATTACATGTAACAACATATGCACAGTGCAGAGCACAGAGAAGCTCTGCGTTACCAACTCTTAACTTACTGTGCATCAGAGTTGAGCACCAACCCATACTCCAGAAAGCCTAAGTCTGCAATGCAGTAATTTACACATATCTTTACCCAAGACATATTTGCTGGATCTGTGATTAAAGAGATTAGAATGAGCAGTGTATTGCATGGAAACAAAGAAAAGCATCTGTTCAAGGAATCTACAGCAGTATTGACATCAGCTGATATTCAGGGAACTATAGTCATGGGCTGATCAAAAGGCCTGGAACTATGAAACTCTCAAAACCTATAAATAATTAGACAGACTTTTATCAAGGCATTACCATGGCTATGCTGAACAACAAAATACTAGAAGCACCTATACGTAGAATAGAATAGAGTATCTATGCAGAAGTACATTTATGGCTGTATCTAAATAATTCTTCACAACCTGATGATCCAGTTTGGTCGACCTACCTTACTAAAGTCTGGTTATGCAGATCCCACACTGCAATGTTGCCATCGCTACAGCAAGAGAAGCAGACCTTGGAATCAGGGCTGATAGCCAGAGCATAGCAAGCTGGAGCAGAAGATGTCAGCTCTGCCTTGATGCGAGGAGTTGGAGCTGCGAGGTCCCAAATGGATAATGTGCTGGCTTCCCCACCAACAATCAGGGTGCGGCCATCAGGGAGCAATCTGCAGGAACGGATGTAGTTGTCTCTGTTCTGTGGAGACAGAAGCCATCAAGAGATTACTCATGAGGAAAGAAAACAGCATTAACATGAGAGCAGAAATTCATAAAAGTATTGTATTCCCTCCTGGTTTTAATGAGCCATTTATACGTATGACAATGATAAAGTGTATTAATGCCAGAAAATTACATGACATTAGGGAAGTACTTCAACTTGATCTACAAAATTCAGTAGTGAAAGATATTTAATCTTAATTAGCATCAAAACGCAAAGACCTGAACCCAGTCCAAAACAATTCAAGATAGCTGAATTTGACAGCTGGTGTAGAAAGTTGTATTTTCATACTCTGTTTATTTCAGCACATTACCCTCTCAGCATGGGGGAGTACCAAATTCCCTGCACACTTCCCCCTTCTCCATTCCAGTGAGACTTGCTGCCACCATCTAGGAGATGTCAGAGGAAAATATTTGGGCAATTTTCCTCATTTGTGTAGCAATTTGTGTAGCAATTCATTATAAGTCTACACGCGCTGCACAGTTCTCATTTTACTGCCTCTGCCTCTGTAACAAGCAGCATCTCACCAAGACCTGGTAAATGACAAGAGAAAAGCTGCTAACCATAGTTCATCTTGTTAGCACATTCAAATAATTTGTGAATAACACTCAGGGGTATTTTTAATTGCCACATTAAGACAGGTCAGTGCATTCATACACATACACAGACGCAAAATACGTGACACAATCCTCAAATATTCTCAGAGAATACAGCTGCAAGACAGCAATTTTTAGCATGATAGGGTATCAACAAGCTCTAAAATTGCCATCAAATGTCAAAGTTTATAAACAATATTTTGCTGTTCTGTCTTTGATACTTCCTCCTACCACAATATAAGGATTCTAAAAATGTTTTGACTCATTGTGGGGGAAAAAGTATGTTCTTCACCCACAAGTATGATGAACATACTTAAACCTCAGTTCTAATAGAAACAACAAAATTACAAATGCAATACCAACCTGTGATACCACAACAGAAATCAAACATCCGCCTGCCCTTTACACCTTAATGCAATCGGTGCAATCTTAACACAACATCCTAACTTCTTTCAGTGTTGTATGCTGCTGTTCACCTACCAGGCAGTCCAGCTGAGAGACAGGGCTCTTGTTGCCAGGGTGGCTGATGTCCCAAACCTTGACACAGCCCTTCCCACCTGTGTACACGTGTCTCGTGGGGTTGCTGATGGTAACTGCACACACAACTTCCCCGTGGTTCAGGGTGTTGATCTGACGGGCATGGCGAGGGATTCCTGGACCGATGAGGGCGTCAGGAGGGAAAGGAACTGGCTGCATTTGACCATCTGCACTTACATGAAAGGAGTAGGCTCTGAGGGGAAAGAAATTAAGGGGGTGATTTAAAGAGTTTTACATCAAGTCTGTTCAGGAAAACAGAATTAAAGTAGCAGCTTCCACTGCAGGCATTCAGGCTGTACCCTCAGATATTTCGCAGAATATTCTGAGCTGGAAGGGACTCACAAGGATCGTGGGGTCCAGCCCTTACGTGAATGGCCATATGGGGACTGAACACATAACCTTGGTAGAGCACAGCACCATGCTCTACTCAACTAGGCTAGTATTTTAATTACATAAGAAAAAACCATTTATCTATAGCATGGCCCTCGAAGACCAAACATAGCTTGGCTCAGCTTTTAATGTGAAAAGTCAAGCACCAATCAAATGAGCTTTTACAACTCACATTACGATGATTTCTGGCATGAGTGAGGCTATATGACACCACCCTTAATTTTGGATAGGGATATCACTGCATGCAGAGGAGGAGGGGAGTGTTGGGTCAGGGCCCCCTGGAAGACAGAAATAGTTGGCTGGTTGTTGCCAGAGCATGGTGGGTAGTTGCATGCCAGGGGACATTTGGGCTGCTGGCAGCTTCAGCTGGACTGCTGCAAATCTGTACTGAAAGTTCTGTGGGTTCCAGGCCCCTTGAGCAAAACAGCTCAGCACTGTACCTAAGGGTGCAGTGAAACTTCCACCAACACTAAGAAGTTAAGTCCTCAAGGCACAGTTTCTGCCAGCTGACGTGACAGATGAACAAAAATGCACTGCAATGGAATTTTTTGTTTTGTGGGTTGTTTTGGGTTTGGGGTTTTTTGGAGGCTTTTTGTGGACTCGACACAACTGCTACAGATCCCAATTTCTCTTGCCAAAATCAGGCCTCTCATTGAGGAAGAATCTGTTCTGTGATTGCCACTTAGGCCACCTGTGACAAAACTATCAACAGCTTTATCTCAAAGTATTTTCCAGGGAGAACAGTTAGGTGAAATTGCCTTGTTCTGAGATGCTACCTGATACATCACATCTATTACAGGAGCACAACATTTTAAGAGAGTCTACCTATACATACCAAGGTATGCTTAATGGAAGGCTTTAATTTTCTTAGACCTAAAACATCATCATAGTGCTTGTGAAAAGTCCATTGTCACAATGGTGGGATGACAAGAGCTCACAAAAAAATTGTTTCGTGAGAATACTTTCTAAGTTCACTTCCTTAATTCATACTTTGAAGTGACTAGAGAAGACAGTATTCACAATTAAACTACTGAATTTGTCATTTAAGATTCACAATGCATTAAACACTAGATCAGTAATTTTCAGTGGGATAAAATGCATTAGCTATCTTTCCTATTTATATACTATCTTTCAGTATTTATATGTTGTACAATACTCAAGAGTTGATACAATACCAAAGTGAAAAGAGATTTATTAGGGGCCAGATCCCAAATACACCATATGCTGCCCACTCCATTTCAGGACACCCAATAGTGCTGAGAATTTACACAAATTTCCCTCTAAGGTAAAAAAGGAGCAAACTAGAAAATAACAATCCTGGAAGATGTGACAACAATCACACTCAAGACAAAGTCATTACAATCATGCTAAAAGAGCCACAGATTTTAAAAGTTTCAAGCCCTCTGGTAGACAAATGACAGTTATATTTAAATGTTTAAAATAGACATCAAGAGAGCAACAACATTTAAAAATCTTGGAAATATACCAGAATTGAAGTGATTTGATTTCAGTTTGCCTCATGTTTTATTCCTCTCAATTTTAATGGAAGTACGATGTGAGTAGGAAAGTCTCTGAATCCTCACAATTGCCACTTCTCTCACCACAGCAAGCAAAGCCTACTAGATCCAGAGACACTTCTTTCCAGGTCACTGACTCCATCAGGGATGAACTTAAATCCAGGGAGCATTTGAACATTACATCAAGACATTTCTTAGAGCCCACTGTATATAATGGATGAAGATCTGTGTCCCACAGAACTTTTAATGCAAGCAGCTGGTGTGCAAGCTGTTGTACATCAATTTCCACACCGGCCCTATGCATTCACCAAACAGGATGGCACAAGTAGCAGAAAAGTAAATTAAGGCGGTTACCAGTGTGCGATGCCTGAGAGATCTGTACCCTGCTCATGATTTTTGTGAGGAGTTACAGGCAGTAGGCCTGATCATTTGTCACCATATGTTAATCCTGTGTGTCTGCAAGCTGACTGGTTTGTATGCATTTACTCACACAAGCCCAAATGCGTGACTAACCCAAACCACTCCTACACAAACATGTTCACACGTAAAAGAGCTTGAGAACGATTGGTACAAACACCTATTGACCATCAAACTCTCCAGTATGAACTGGTCACAATCTCCCAAAAACGTCACAAGGAAGTAGAGCTGGATAAACCCAAAAGAAAATCTGGATCAATATGGTTTGTCTAGTTTTTCTCCTCTCTACCTCAAGAGGAATGAGAGCAAAGATTCTTCATCTGCAATTCTTCCAAAGCTCACAACACAAAAGCCGGGTAAAGCAGGTCACATTATACAGGTCAGTTCCATCAAGGATGAATCTCAATATTATCATAAAATAATTCTTTACAGTATTTTCAATCAAAAAAAACATTTCAGTATTCCTTTTTCTGCGCACAGCTGCTAAGCTTGCAAATAATTGCAAGGCTTTTGTGAACGAAGAAATATCTTTTTTTAAACTGAGAAGCAGAGTACAGTGGAGATGGAAAACTGAGATCCCATTCCAGCTTGCATTTCCATAAACAACCAAGTTCATCTCCTTTTTAAGTTCATCTCCTTTTTCCATTTATTTCTGCCTCCTTCACTTTGTATCACCCAGTCCATGTCAACTGCTATTAGTCTTCAAAACAAATTTACAAATGCAACTTTAAGATTACATAGTGATTCTCCTGCTCTTGCTGAATAGCTATACTTATTTCTATTTGCACAGTAGTTTTCAGCAGCTAAGAGGGATTCCAACCAGCAAGGGAACATGACTTCCAACAGATGACTGACTTTCAAAGCTGAATGTTTGATACTCACGGTTTTCCTCCTGGGATGCCTGTGAGATTAGGAGGGATGCCTGGGACTCGCATGTGATGATGTGGATCAAAACCAACCTATAGTTTTCCCCAGGCAAAACAAAAAGGTATATTAAAGTAGAAGTTAGGCAAAGGAAGACTGTTTAATTCATGTTCTCCACAGCATACTCCCCAAACCACAAAGTGAGCGGACTAGAGTTAACCCCACAGGTCTTATATTTAATATAAACAGCTCTCAAAACTATATGCATCAGCGGCAAACACTTACCACTGGAGATCGCCCGTAAGCTGCTGCTGCTGCTGCTGCTGCAGCTGCTGCACTCATTTGAGGGGAAATATTGTGTAGACCAGCATAGGCAGCTCCAGGGCTGGTCAGCTCCCCGTTCATACCAGCATGTGGCACGATACCAAATGGAGTAGGATAAGGACACGGTACTGCCATAGGTGTCCTTAAACCTGAAGCTGTAAGAAGAGGGGGGAAAGTGAGAAGTCACAGAGATATTCTAAAGCCATCAGATGAAATACGACTTTGGAAAACTGCAAAAGACTCCACAAATAACCCAAAGTAACTAGCCAGCCAGCCAGCCAAGGAAAGCCACCACAACATTCTAATATGGTGCTGAAGAACCGGCTCAGCACCCAGTTTAAGCACCTGTAACATACTGACTTGTCATTATAGATTTAAAGGGAGCCTGACAAGGGACAAAGAGTCACTGTTTCACACCACCAAAATATATGGACACTAACCTATTGGATCCACACCTGGGGGTTTGCCGGGCACTGGCCTCAGGCCGGGAGTAGAGTTGCTGCCTGGAGTTGGGGCATCAGTCCGTGGAGTTGGGGTATTTGATTTAGACACAGGAGTAGTAGATTTCTCATTCTAATCACCAAGAAATAAAAAGATAAAGATTAAAAAAAACCTATTTTATCTTTATAGCTAGGGATTAGTGGTATTAATGATATTTAGCTTCTGGGTTTGGGTTTCAACAGTCCCTGGCAATGAAGAGAAGATGCAAAGATACTGAAAAACATATGAATGACTTTGGTAATTAACTACAGCCTTCACAGCTTTTCTCAGAAGAATCTGTATGATTCAGAATGAGGTAAATGACTGAAAATCACTGCCATCTGACAACTGGCAGCATATGTGAAACCTGACAGTGGTCTCACTATACTCATGGACCTGCTCCCATTATAATCTACTGTGAGGAATGGACAAGAAGAGCAGAAAAAAATTTCCCGAACTGACCAACTACTGCTACCTAAATGTGGTGCTAGAAACTCAGGATGAAGACAGTGACGGGTATAAAGTCAGGAACTGTGCAGTGCAGCTCTTGTGACAGGCTTGTTCATCAGACACACCACTGATTCCCGGATCTGAACCTGTCATTCCATCACCTTTCCTGAGCCCTACATTCACTTTAAGCTTTCTTTTTACTTATTTTATTTCTTTAAAAAATTGCATACCCTGCCCTGTGAATAATTAGGAGGGGAATTACTGTGCAGCTCAGGTAGGTGATTAACTGTGGCCACAAACAGGAAAGGAAAGAACACCCCTCGCAGGCAGCACTTTTCTTTTGCATTATGATTTGCGATGCAAGTCAAGGAAGGCTCTTCTAAATGACAGATTACTTCTTCAATAGAAAATAAAAATTATTGTTGTTGTATATAGCCTGGTAATTCAAACAAAGCTAACAACCAAATCACATCCAAGCGGGGAACTGAATTTGCTATAAAGCACAGCACAGGAAAACAGCTCAAGAAATCCCTGTGTACTTTTATTTATTCTCAGAATAACAGTTTTTCATATGGGGGAGGAGAAAATATCTCTCAGAACACCACATCTATCATCTACCCACACCACAATGAAAATAACCTCTTCCTATCCCAAAAAAAGACTATGGACTTTTTATTATTTCGTTACACTCCCCTGAAAAGATAAATTAAATTTATATTAAATTGATGCTTCACAGTGCTTTATTGACAGGAAGCACAAATTGCATCCAGACAGAAATCTGGTAAGGGTTCAGCCTATGTTTAGGGGTTAAGAAAGCATTTTGTAGCTCTTACAAGGCTAAGTTCTTTGGATTTGGAGGAAGGAGTACTGCTGGAGGATGCAATAGATGCCGGACTAATTGGTGCATCTTTTTTCAACAGTCGAGTCTTGTCCAAGCCATTTTCCCGTGGAGAGTGTGCTGGGCTCCCACGGGGAGAAGAAGGATCCTAAATAACAGGAATATGGGTAAGCATAAAAACTTCATACTAGCCACTAGTTCTTGTGTTGAGGACCCTGAGCAGTCCTCAATTTGGAATGAAGATCTGTCATAGGAAGTGACATATTCCATAAATTTTTAATTGATTTAGCTGATACAATTGTAAAATTGAGAGGGATAGTGGAGAACAATTTGTTTTTTTAAAAAACTCTTAAAAATCAATGCCATTAAACCATGAAAAATAATGCCAAAATAATATGGATATTGAAATAGGCAAGTAAATGTCTTTTTTCAAGTGATAGATTAAAAAGATTTGATGCTGATAAGGTTCACACATGAAGTCATGGCCAAAGTGAAAGAAAAAACAGACACTCTTACAAGCTGCACCCCCTTTGTTGCGTTGGGCTGGTTTCAAATATCTCAAGAGAACCTTTTGTTCATAGGAGAAACAAGAAGTACTTTGTAGAAGTAAGTGTTTCAGATCTGATTTGTATTCTAAAGAAAGAGGATATGACTGGATTCCCTCAGGCATTTCAAGTTCCTTTACGAAGGCAAATGCCATTATCCTATTCATAAAACCAATATGCACAGAAACCACTGAAGATGCCCTCACTACCATTTCTGTAAGCTAGAAAAAACACCATTGTGTATACCTCATTGGAAACATCAACTACCAAGTTGTCGTCGCTCTTTTCACCATCACTGTCCTGCAATGACAAATTACAATGTGTCAAAAAACTTTAATATCCTGATGTCTCTTAATAACTATGAAATCAAAGGAAGGCTGCTCACAAATCTGCAGTGTACCATTCACTTTTACCAAACTTTATGTGGTAATACAATTATAGTCTTTTGGCCACCTCTAGGGCTTCTCCTTAGCAGGTTGCCACAACTGTAGCATTCTTCCAAGTTTTCACACTGGTGGAGGAGAACATATGATAAAAATCTTCGACCCAAGTGGCACTGCACTATGAAGAGGACTCAAGATAGACTTCACTAACAAATCCCAGCCTAACTAAAGCTCAGCACTATTATCACACAACTTCCATGTGCTTTGCATTTATATTGTTAAAAACAGTATCAATCATATGCACCAAAAAGTTTAATCCAGCAGAGATGCTAGAGGCAGGCAGCAAAAACCAGTTAAATTTTGACCCTCATTTAAAATTAGTTATGCAGCAGAAATCAGGTGAAATTACAGAGGAACACTGATGTTCTACAACGCACAATGTAGACAATCTACTCACGTAACGAGCTGCTATTTCCTTCTCTTCTGTTTTCTGTTTTTTACTGTCTGAAGAATAATCTGTTGAATTTCTGTGCTTTTCTGCTGTTCTGAAACTGGCTGAGGGAGATACAGAAGAGCTCTGCAGTCCAAAAAGAGAAGAAAGCATCATCAGGCCCTTGTTAACAACAGTGGTTCATTTGTCACTACACCTCAATACATCTTACACTGATAATATGATCTGGAGCTGTTTTTACAGACAGCACATTGGGTTTTAACCAGTGACAGTTACCCGGCAAGTGTCTCGTATTAAAAACTGCACTATGTATTGCAAGAGAAAGAAACAGGTGATCATTGTGGCTATCTGCACTGCCAATAGGATGAATTTTATGAATACTGTGCACTGGTCTTGTTTTGGTTTGTTTCCTCTACAAATATGCGGGGTTAAGTCAACAGTCCCAGAAGAGGGGTGTGTGTTTGCACATGTGTGTGTGTTTGCCTGTGTAAATCAAAGGGAACTAAGAGGCTCAAGGCAAGTCACACTTCAGCAAACATTTGAATGAAGATTTCTACCAAAGAAAGAAGCAAGCTTCTGAACAGTTTTGAAGCAGGCAAGAACAGGAGAAAACACCTAAACTAATTTTATTTTGCTGCCTTTTACAGTTACAGGCTATGCCTGCAGCGGACAGAAACAAAACACAGACTCAGTGATTCTCTTGCAATTCTACAATTTTCACCTAGTAATGATTGCTAAAGAGCACACGTGTGGACAGGCGAGAAAGGAAGATATGTACTTCATGCACTATCATCCAACAACTCCACTCTACTCCTTTAAACAAGGCAGGCAACATTTATCAAATTCTACCATATTTCCAAAGCTTTGTAGAGCCTGTATCTTCATATACAAAAAAGAAAGCAATGAAAGATGCAATGTTCCCTCTGGGACCGATTTTAGTAGTAGCAGCAGCTTTTGACTCTTGTTTAAGAAAGCATTTAAGCATGCACTAAACTTTATCTCACTCTGAAGTCAGTAGTTGAACGTATGTACGTAGGAATGTGTTTAGGCTTTTTGCGGAATTGGAAATGACAGCAACGGAGACAAAAATAATTGTTAGTTGAAATCCTGCTGACTGTTTCCATCTCTGTCCTCCTTTTTTTACTGGGGTTGTGAGAAGCAACCAAAGAAGTCCTGACTGATGGATTTTAGATCTTCCAGTTCATCCAGACACACTTGTTTGGGGTTTTTTCCTCCATATACAATGGACAGCTGTTTTTCCACATAAAACTGCACAATGTAGCAATTTTGTTTTGGGATTTTCAGT
Source organism: Hirundo rustica (assembly GCF_015227805.2). Lineage (NCBI taxonomy): Eukaryota > Metazoa > Chordata > Aves > Passeriformes > Hirundinidae > Hirundo > Hirundo rustica. The sequence goes on along the minus strand of NC_053488.1, from coordinate 36,849,424 downwards.
GCAGCTATTAACACTAATAAAAACCAGGAAATTAGCATTTGCATTGAGTAACTTCTGTTCCATCACTATTACAGAATTTCTTCCTTCCCTTATTATATCACAAGCTACTGGTAAGGATTAAGAACACTTAACCACAGAAATTAAGCTGTGGTTATCATCCAAGTCACATAAGAGAATATTACTACCTATTATTATTATAAGAGAATATCATTACCCGGGACACAGGTCCTCCTTTCCATTTTGCTGAAACTTCCAGTTATTGAGAAGAGCAGCTCAGATTAATGAGCGGTAGAATTTGCAAAAATCTTCTCTATTTTTGACTAGTAATTGTTAATTACCCTCTAAGAACACTGAGAGAAATAAAAATTATAGAACAAAGCTAGTGTCATAGGCACAGCCTGTGCCTTTCCTATACTGTGCAAATACGTCTTAAAATATTAATTTAGTTTTAAAGCAGATCATTAATCAGCAATTATAGAAAATAATGCAAACTAACGAAGTTATGTTTTGCTCTGAAGTGACAACACTTGTTAAGACATTTGGAGACAGCAGTGCCAGGGTACAGAAGCCCTTAAAATAAAGGCCAAGTAGAAACACAATATTAAATGAACTGAAGACTTGAAAAATGTATTTGTTTCTGCAATGACATAGCATAGCCTTTTGCAGAAGATTTTTATACTAATCTCCTATTGCATTTATATTAATTTACAATTTGGAAGGCAGTAGCTGTAATGTGAATTCAATTCATTATTTCTCAACTTCATCATACAGAAAGCAATTTGCTTTAAAATTAAGAAAAATAATCACCAATAAACTACAAATTAAAATGGTGTCTAAGGAATTAAACTACTGCACTTATTTAAATAGAAATATTTATTTTCATAATTCCGAAACCATACCGTTCCATTTTTCACAATCTGGTTAGCTATGTGCTATAGATACCGTTTTAATCTTTGATTTCACTACTTAATAAAGTAATAAATTGAAGGTCCCTACTAGAAAGATAAAGTAGCTAATTATCACTAGCACATTAAAGGATGAGAACCACATTGGGCATTGAGGCAATGCACACTGCTTAATGCTTTTATTGTTTGATGGATCTGACCTTATAGCAATATGAAAAGATCCTCCTGCAGTATTCTCACCTGATATTAGCAGAAAAAATGGAGACAACTCACCTACTGACAGCATGAAGAATCTCATTTCCCAATCTGAAATTAGGCCAGTGTACTAGGACTGATATTATTTTTCCTCATGAGTCAATTACTACGGAACAAATCTTAACACTCCCACTTTTAATTGTCACACCCATTTCCTTGCACAGAACCAGCCCACCAATCCCCCTGCAGAGCTGCCTTTTTTTCCCTTCAACATGAAATGCACCTGCCACATAAAGATCAGTGACTTCATGGGATGGATCTCTGGTACTTTTGCTGACAGATCTAAATTTATCTCTTATGCTAAGCAATAAAGATATGTCATATAAACAGACAATGAGCTATGGTCTAGATCTTCCTATGGACCTAATGTCTACTATGTTCACTGTGTGAGAGACAACAGTACTACTCATACTGACTTCCCTCTATTGTTTGTAACAGCTTTTCAGTCTATAAACACTGGTAAGGATCTACATTGATTAAGAAGTACTGGGGTGTAACAATGTCCTCATGGTTTCCACTGACATCAGAACCTGCAAATAATCCTGTACCCACCCACACCTTAGTTCCTGAATGTGCAAGCCTACAAACTCCAAGAGAGGTTGTTACATTTGCAGACTGCAAAAGAAAACACATTAAAACACACTGTTCAGCTGACAGACTCTGCCCTGTTCCTTGATTAAAACATCAGTGCTCTCGTAACAGCTGCCTTTAGGAAGTTGAAATAGGATACTTACTTAGAGAAATTAAGTGATTCAGCACTATGACTTGGCAGGCTGTAACTTAATGGGCTAGAGTCCTTGTTTTAGTAACTGTTAAAATTTATAGAGAAATAAAGTCTTTTCACGCTGCTGTTTTCTTCAATAAAATGCATTAATCTACTAGAAAAGTAGCATTTTCCTATGGAACAATGCTGAGTTTGCTCACATGTAATAATTATATCAGACGTGGGAAAAAAAATACACAGGGGTGAAAGTAGGTTACACTTAGCTTGTGTTTGTGCAAAACATACCAGTTTTTCATTTTCTGCCTCAGTAGAACATTTTTATTCATGGTAAATACATCACGAAATGCTGACAAAAAACAATGAACATACACAGTTATAGAAAGGCTGAGTACATTGCCACGTTCACATAATTTGCTTAAGAAGTGGAACAGTGTCTTTTTAGTGGTGGACCCACAGTAATTTTTGCATTTTGCATTAGAGCATAGCATGCTATGATTCAGTCTCTGTTTTGGGCAGTGCTGAGCCCAGTGCTAATTGAAATGGTCTCCCACCAGAAGGATCATGCTGTTTTCTCTCCAACAGCATCAGGGTGCTGCTCCTGGTGGAGTATCAGTACCATAACAGGTGCAAATTAAATCAGTATCAAGAGAGCCACGAAAGCCTCCTGTGCAGCCATAAAATTCTCACCAGCATACTCACTGCCTATTTGGGATAAGTTCCAATTTCTAGGAAAAAAACCCAAAACCAACAAACATTGTTTTACCCCCACCTTCCACTGGAATTTAGCTGTATCAACACAGATACCTCACACTGTAATGCAGCAGAAATCAGTGTGGAAATCATAAATCAAATAATACAGCTATCCAGCTGCAGCCCCAACTCCCCATATGCTGACTTCTCCAAATAAGAACTGGCCTGAGCACAATAAGTGATAATTAAATGAAATCAGTGTTAAAGGTAATGACTAGAGATGACAAGATGAAAAGCCTTCCTACATGTTAAAACTGGTAACTCTTTAAAGCGTTCACGAGTATGACCATTCCCCAGGGTATCCTTACTTCTATGCCAAAATGATGTATTTGGAGTGGAATAATTAAAACAATAATTCCCAACAAAGTGGGAATTACAAGATAATAAGACCATACTGAAGTATTAAGCAAACTGCAGTAAAAACCAAGGATGCTCAATGCTAAGGTCAATTACAGTATAATTATCTGAATGACATTACTGCTGTTATAAAGACTGTTGAAAGTATAAAAGAAACTATAAAAATGGATAGAATATGCATTGCAGGAAACAACCAGGCAGTAATGCTGCTTTGTTGGCTGATGCCAATGTTATAGATGGAAGTACCAGCACTGGAATATGGACTCAGACTAGGTTTCGGCTTGGAGCACTGAGCTGCCTAATACTGTACACTTAAATCAGAAGTTGGGGGGAAAAAAATATATATAAAAGAAGAAAAAAAAGGAAAAAGAAATTAGGGTTAAGTAGGGTTAAGACTTCTGATACCATAAAGGTGAGATGACAACTGCTCTGGCATGAGGTGGGAGATGTCCCATCAGATAGGAGAGAGGCCAGGGCAGAGGAAAAAGAGGCAGTGCAAATACAGCACAGAGGCCACGTGCTCAGGGTGGAAACTGTACAAAGCAAGCCTAAGGGCTCTAAGGTAACACTGATCTACCTCTTTAGAAAATAAATTCACTTACATGCATCTGTATGCACAGATACATTATTTCGATTAAACTCAGGAAGATGGCTTGAAATGCTCTAGGTTGATCTACAGGGGAGCATTGGCATAGCGACTCTGCCTCCTGAAGTCAGCCACATTTACACAGCCTTTTTGTTGCTGTCATTATTATTATTATTATTATTATTGTGATAGATGTTCTAAAGTTAATTCATGTTAATAGGATATAAAATGTAATACAAGCCATATAAATATAAGTTTTGTATAAACTAGCATGTTATAAGTTAAGTTTTGTTCAAACCAGCATATTGTGAATTAACTCAGGGGAAGGTGGCTCAACAAAATAAAGGAATTTCTCTAGCCCAAAAAGGCATGGGAGGGACACGAGGAAAACATGATTGGAATTACCAGAAAGAGGAACGAGAAACTGCCGCTGCCGGGAATCCTTGAAAGGGAACAAAAGGCGATGGAAAACGGAGATGATAGCCCGGAGAACCAGATGATTACCTTAGATCGATATCTAGATCGTCTCTGCCAGAAATTAACATCTCCACACCACACCTGGACCCAACCATTAACAGTATTGGCCTCCTCCGCTGATCTAATCAGACTCTCAGAACTGAGACCTGCATAATTAATGAAGATGCCTTGGAGGAAGGACCGTCGAAATCCCGAGTCTCTCTCCGCGATCCAGTGTATAAAAAGAGACTGCTGCAAACCGAAAATGTGAACTGGGGGGATAACAGACTGGCAGAGTGTGTTATCATTGTTCAGCCGGCACCAATCCCGGGCTCGACGCTGTCCTTTTAATTGTGGCTGTCTGAGACTGTCATTTTGTCTCTCAATAAAATTCCAAATTTTGATTTATCGAATTTGGTCCATCTTATTTATAACAATTCTGGTGACCCTGACATGATTGGAGTGATGCCGGGACCCCCGCCGAACCCCTGTCTCTGACCAGGAGGCGCCCTGCTGAATTCAGCGGCCTGGTGGAGCTGGGAGAGCCGGGTGGAACCGATCAACCACATGACGGACTAAAACAGCTAAAAGCCACATTTAAAAGGGGAGATAGGCGAGGTCAGAGCTCTCGGGGAACTCGGGGAGGTTTTGGGGAGCAGAACCTCCGGAGCCGCGGCGAAGAAAATCTACTCGTAAAAGTCTACGTGCACGAAGAGCCCGCACAGGAAAAGGATCGTAAGTATTGCGTGGTTGAGTGGGGGTGACCGAGCGTGTGAAGTGAGACGTGATTTTATCACGAAGCGAGTGGGACCCCAAAATCGCAGTTCCACTTCCCCGCGAGGGGTGCCGTCGGTTGTGGGGGAAGCGAAAGTTTCGGGGAGTAAAAACGCACCTCACATGTCAAGCCTTGAAAACTCGGGGAGTTTTGGAAGGGGGATCGGTCACAGGAAGGCTGAAAGGGAAGGGTACGTCCCTAAAAGAGTTCCGAGGACTGGTAAACTTTTCAGCCTAGGACCAGGAACAGTCCAAGGGAGAGAGTAAGGAGAAAGGAGAGCTCACAGTCACCAGAGAACACCCCGAGGGGGAGCGATCACCCTTAAAGGGCCAGTATCTGGTGGGCCCACACCATGGGGCAAACGAAAAGTAAAAATAGTAAAAAGGCTTCAAGAAAAGCCAAACAGGGAACCGGTAAAGGGATCCCTGAAATCCCGATTGAGAGTCCGTTGGGATGGATGTTAGAACATTGGGACAAGTGCCCCATAAGGAAAAGGAAGTCCAAGAAACAGATGATGCATTACTGTATGGAGATATGGAGAGGAGTGGAAGTACGGGACCACGTAACTTGGCCTATTTTTGGGACATTTGAAGATTTGCAAAGCACTAACACTTTATGTCAAGGAGAGGGGAAGTGAAGAAGAACAGGGATATGCAGGTATCTGGGGAAAGATCGATGCTAGGCTTTTACCGGTGAAATTAAAGGGCCCTACCTCTGTCTCAGGGGATAAGTGGGAACCCTTAGATAACCTTCCCCCGCCTTACATAGTGCCCTCACCCCCTCCCCTCCCAGATCAGGATGACCCCCAAAACCCCGGGAGATTGGGAAATCCCTCGGGGCAAGGGATCCCTGGACCCTCACCTCTTCCATCTGCCCCTCCGTTAGGACCACAATCAGGGGCTCCGTTCCCACCGGTTGGGCTCTCTCCCCCGCTAGAACCGGTGCCAGCTCCTCGGCCATTGGGGGGGGTGATGCAGGTTCCTCATGCCCCTGCCCCGCTCCTCGATAGCCAGCTGCTTGAATTAGATCTTGCGGCATTCCTTAGCCCTGCTCCCATAGCACCGCAGGTTCCGGCAGAAGCTAAGCATACCCCACCCGCTAGGAGGACTAGAAGGCAGCTAAAGAGAATGAATGAAGCAGAGAGTGAAGGGGAAGGCGAGAAGGCTAATCTTTTTCCTTTAAGAGAAGTGCCAACCACCCCAGGAATTATCGGGTATGTAAACGTCCCGATTAATACCAGTGGTGTGAGAGCTTTCAAAAAGGAGATGGGAAAGCTTATGGATGACCCCTTAGGAGTATCTGAAAGGCTGGATGAGTTCTTGGGAACCAGTATATATTCATATGAGGATCTCACAGCCATTCTGAGGTCTTTATTCAACACGGAAGAGAGAGAAATGATACGTCAGGCAGGGATAAGGGAATGGGAGCGACGGAACCCTCAGAGTACCCCAGGAGATCAGAAATGGCCAAGCCAAGATCCCCGATGGAATGCCCAGACCGAGGAGGGTAGGAGGATCGATATGAGGAACATAATCACCCAGGGAATCAGAGAGGCCGTACCCCGGGGACAAAATCTAAGTAAGGTTTTTGGGGAGTGCCAAGGGAAAGAGGAAACCCCTACAGAATGGTTAGAAAGGTTGAGAAAAAGTCTCCAAATATATTCAGGGACAGACCCTGATTCTCCTGTGGGAGAAGTATTGCTAAAAACCCAGTTTGTAGCAAAATCATGGGAAGATATACAGAAAAAGTTGGAGAAAATCGAAGGGTGGCAGGAGAAAGGATTACAGGAACTACTGAGGGAAACTCAGAAAATATATATGAGGAGAGATGAGGAAAAGCAGAAAATACAATCTAGAGTACTGGTAGCAGCTGTAAGGGAAGCCCAAAAACAGGAACGCCCTCAAGCTTCAGAAAAACCCCTAAGGAAAGGACCATCAAGGGGACCAGTGCGTCCACAGAAAGGGACCCCGGTGAATCGAACAGAGGGGCTGGAATGTTTTTACTGTAAGAAAAAGGGGCACATAAAAAGAGATTGCATGAAAAGGATGAGGGATGAAAAGATGTTTCAAGAAGATTAGGGATGTCAGGGGCTCTACATTTTGGGGTCCGTAACATCAGGGGAGCCCTTGATAACATTAAAAATTGGACCCAAGGGAACGAAAATGGACTTTTTAGTAGACTCTGGGACTGAGAAAAGTACATTTAAACAGTTACCCCCAGGATGCCAGGTCAGCAAGGAATTTATGGTGGTTATAGGGGCCAAGGGAGAACCGTTTAAGGTTCCCATAGTAAAGAATGTAGAGATTGAATCCGATAATAAAATTTGCTTAGGAGACATGTTACTAGTAGAGGAAGCTGATTATAACTTGTTAGGCAGAGATCTGATAGTCGCACTGGGTATTAATTTAATTGTAAGGGATTCACGGATAGTGGTTAGCATATATAAACTAACCTGTGAAGATGAAGACAAAATTAACCCTAAGGTGTGGCACACAGGGAGGGAAGCAGGGAGGCTAGACATGACCCCCATTTCAGTTGAAATTGAAAGGCCTGAGGACCCCATAAGAATCAAACAATACCCCATCCCCTTAGAAGGGAGACAAGGACTGAAACCCATAATAGAAGATCTAATAAGTAAGGGCATTTTGGAACCTTGCATGTCCAGGCACAACACCCCAATCTTAGCCATTAAAAAGACGGATGGGAGTTATAGGCTGGTGCAAGATTTGAGAGCAATAAATATAAGGACAAGGACACGGTTTCCCATGGTTGCTAATCCATATACTCTTCTAAATAGAGTTTCCCCAGAGGACACATGGTATAGTGTTATAGATCTAAAGGATGCGTTCTGGACCTGCCCTTTAGCCGAAGGCAGTCGGGACTTCTTTGCATTCCAGTGGGAAGACCCTGACACCAATCGTAAACAACAGCTGAGATGGGCCTCCCTTCCTCAAGGATTTGTGGACTCGCCCAATCTATTTGGACAAGCCCTAGAGCAATTGCTAAGTCAGTTTTCTCCCAGGAAAGGGACAAAGATCTTGCAGTATGTAGATGACTTATTGGTGTCTGGTGAAACAGAAGAGGATGTAAGAGAGTGTACCATTGAATAATTAAACTTTTTGGGAGAAAAAGGTTTAAAGGTATCTAAACAAAAATTACAATTCACCGAGCCAGGAGTGAAATATCTAGGGCACTGGCTTATAAGAGGAAAGAAAAAGCTGGATCCTGAAAGGGTAGCCGGGATTTTAGAATTGCCTTCCCCAAAGAATAAAAGGCAGGTACGCCAATTGTTAGGGCTGTTGGGCTATTGTAGGCAATGGATAGAAGGGTATAGTGAAAAGGCAAAATTCCTATATGAAAAATTAACAAAGGACAATTTGTATTAGCAGGGAAGGAAATGCATACAGTGAGACAGTAGGTTACACCCCATGCCTATCCACCCTAACTGTAAACTCGAACAACAAGTCCAAAATGTGGCAACCTGAACTCCCCAATGGGTATTGGGGAAAGAAAAGGGAGGAAGGATGTAATTGGATAGAAGAAATTGGACTCTGCTGGCACAAATTAACAAATGATAACCCCTACTACTCCCTGACTGACTTGATAGAATTTTGGGAAAAAACAGAAAACATAAACACCAAATGGAAAGCCCCAAGTAGAATTTACTGGACTTGTGGGAAGAAAGCTTATAGTGAGATACCCCGAAAGGGGAAAGGATCCTGTACCCTAGGGATGATTAGACCCTTCTTCTTTACACTCCCCAGAACTGGCAGTAATTTACTAGGGGCTCCTTTATATGAGACTCTCATCCGGAGAAGACGGGAGATAAAGAGCGAACTTCCACAAGTAGGGGGGAATCAGAAATGGGGGGAGGAAGAATGGCCTGCAGAGCGCATTATAGAATATTATGGCCCCGCTACGTGGGCACAAGATGGAAGCTGGGGCTACCGAACCCCAGTATACTTATTGAACCGACTGATTAGGTTACAAGCTGTAGTGGAGATAGTTTCAAATCACACTTCGGATGCTCTGGAGCTGTTAGCCCGACAGCACTCACAGATGAGAGCGTTTGTATACCGAAATAGAATTGTCTTAGACTATTTGTTAGCAGAAGAAGGGGGTGTGTATGGGAAATTTAATGACTCAGAGTGTTGCATAGAAATCAATGACTATGGAGAGACAATTAGAGATTTAGTAGCAGAAATAAAAAAGGTGGCACATGTCCCAGTGCAGAAATGGAATTTTATACTCCAAGCTTCCTGGTGGGATCAAATATTTGGGGCAGGAGATTGGTGGGAAAAGGTGGGATTCTTTATCTTGTGCTCTGTAGCTGGATTAGTCTTCTTGCCTTGTCTTGATACCCTGTCTAATTAGACTAATTCACACAGTAGACCAGGGAATGCAAGTGGCAGCTTCCTATGGACCCTGAATTGGCCTCAGGGGGGTTAAATAAAAACAATGCCGTCTCAAAAATCATGAAATTGAATGAGAAAAAGAGTAAAGCTGCTCAGGTGTTAGAAAAATTTGAAGCTTGGATACAGGAAGAGAGCATAGAAAAAAACCTATTGGAATGAGGCAGCTGGAGAAATACTGCCAGAATAGTCAAATGGTTAAGAGGCTTTTTTATCTTGATAGAGAAAAAAGACTATAACCAGAACACGAATTAAATTGGTGAATTTAGAAGGGGGGGGATTGTGATATATGTTCTAAAGTTAATTCGTGTTAATAGGATATAAAACGTAATACAAGCCATATAAATATAAGTTTTGTATAAACTAGCATGTTATAAGTTAAGTTTTGTTCAAACCAGCATATTGTGAATTAACTCAGGGGAAGGTGGCTCAACAAAATAAAGCCCAAAAAGGCATGGGAGGGACACGAGGAAAACATGATTGGAATTACCAGAAAGAGGAACGAGAAACTGCCGCTGCCGGGAATCCTTGAAAGGGAACAAAAGGCGATGGAAAACGGAGATGATAGCCCGGAGAACCAGATGATTACCTTAGATTGATATCTAGATCGTCTCCGCCAAAAATTAACATCTCCACACCACACCTGGACCCAACCATTAACAGTATTGTCCTCCTCCTCCGATCTAATCAGACTCTCGGAACTGAGACCTGCATGATTAATGAAGATGCCTTGGAGGAAGGACCGTCGAAATCCCGAGTCTCTCTCCGTGATCCAGTGTATAAAAAGAGACTGCTGCAAACCGAAAATGTGAACTTGGGGATAACAGACTGGCAGAGTGTGTTATCATTGTTCACCCGGCGCCGATCCCGGGCTCGACGCTGTCCTTTTAATTGTGGCTGTCCGAGACTGTCATTTTGTCTCTCAATAGAATTCCAAATTTTGATTTATCGAATTTGGTCCATCTTATTTATAACATTATTATTACTATTACTGTTATTGCTACATTCCAGTATCTGCATGGATGGACATGGATTTTGTCCTCTTTACTTTAACTTTTCAACACACTCTCTTTGCAGCCCTCAGGCAAGCAGATCTTCTTTACCATGATCTTACCTTGAGGTTTACACAGTGGGTCATCATCAGGCTGACATAGCCAGGCACTACAACCTGGACCACAGCTCTTCCAAAATGTTTCATCAGAAATGGTTCATCAGAGGAGGATGGTAGTCAAGTGTTGATCCCACATGTATCACTCACTGGTCATGGTGCACTTCTTTAACATTTTCATGCTCCACTTTTTCTACTTGTTTCTCTATTTGCCCAAACTAAAACCTAACTTCCATTAAGCCATACCATGATTTTTTTTTTTTTTCCTCTTATTCACTGCCATTTCCCTGTGGCTGCTTTTTCAGACACCAGGAAAAGCCTCAGTAATTGTCAGTGAAAAATGAAACTAACTAGCTAGGAAAGATACAGAACAAAGCTGGTTTTAATATCACACGACCCAGTCTGAGCTCACTGCACTGAGTCTTGTAATCAGGCATGTGATAATTATTTCCAATACAAACTATGATTAAAATGCAAACTTTGAAGTTTTATATAGCATTTTTAACCACTAATTAACTTCACTAATTGCAAAATCAATGAAGATAATTAGAGGATAAGAGTGCTATAAAAAAACATCAAAGTCTAGATGTGCAGTGATGCCTTCAAGAGCAACGAGAAGGCCATAAAAAAAGTCCAGAATAAAGACAATATGTAGGGTCAGCAGTTTTCAACATCCAAGTGTTCTCATAAGTGTTACATCAAGAGAAATATAGATATAAGTGTATAGTATGTATGTCTTTGTGTAACTTCATAAAAAATGCCCATTTAACTGCTTACACTCGCGATCTGCTTGCCATTGGTGGTACCACTGGAGTATTTAATCTGAGCTAATTAAAAGCATCAAAGTCTAGATGGTATGAAATGGGTGATAAAACAAAGCAATGAACTACTGCGGTTGCACACATTAATTCCAGTTGTATTTCAACATATACTTATCAATTTGCTGGAAAAGCTGAGAGGGCCACATAGCAACAGGCAAAGATACCTAGCAATTCTGATGTATAATCCTATCAGCACGTGATGATGCTTCTCTGGCCCTTCCTGGTGTACAGGTTCATGTTGGTGACAAGAAAAGTAGATGTTTGAAGCTATGGTGAGGTCTGCTGGCTAGTCTTTCACAGATGGCTTTTTGCAATAAATCCTTTAAAATACAGCTTCTGCACTAATCACTGGCTGAAGGACACAACACATGTAAGGTCTAATCACTACTTGACACTGTGAGGGTCAAAGGATTATGAGAACTAATGCAGCTTTAGGACAAACAATGGAGCAGTGGAAGAACACAAAGGAAAGTGAAAAAAAGGAAGGCCAGATTTAGGTTAAAATATATCCTAGCACAGGCACATGAGGATACTGAAATCAAATGTGCCAAGGGTAACAAGCACCCTTTGGTAAAGCAGAACAGTTTGAACACAGAACCCGGTTTCAGCGGGGAACAAAAGAAAAATAAACAGATGGCAGGAAAAAGACTCAAAGCTTTCTGATAGGTTTACAGAAGCCTCGAAGTTCACATATTACATTTACTAGGAAGTTTGTTCCCACCCACATTTTGCTACTTGTTAACACTGAATTTAATTGACAGTATGACAACCCAGGCACTGTGAAACATCCTCCACCACTCAATCTATAGAACAATTAATTTGATCCATTCTCTCCATTCACCACCCTGTGATTCTATCTCCTCCCTTGACCAGCCCCCAAAATAAGAATACATGCTTCAGAACATAGCAGAGTAGGTAATTTGGAGGGAGTGAAAAGATTTGCAAGAAGGTGTTAAGGCACAAATTGCAACTGGTATAGACAATAGAGCAGGTGAGCCCCAGGGCATATGCAGGCTGCAAAGGAATATCAACCCTAATGATCCCAGAAAGGAGAAGTGTTCCAACATCACAAGTCTGGAGATGCTACCAGAGAAAAATGTCCTGCTAGCATTTTAGAAAGTAGGTACAAAAATCCAAGACACACCCGCATGTTGGTCATCAAGGACTGCAAGCCTCTAAATGTTACTTCAGCCAAAATCAGAGCCACTTAAAGAGAAGGGGCAAAGGTCATCAAGTTGCAGAAATTCAGAAGAATTCAGGGTAACTATCTTCGGAAACCTTAGGAACTGAGCAGTTCCAAGGAAATGTGAAACTATAGTCCTCCTCTCCTCAAATACTTATTTGGGGTTCCAGTTACTGATTTTTCATGCTATTTCCTTCAGCAGAGACCTGAAACAATCTGAGCAATTCTAACAAAATAGAAATGCAAACAGAGAATAGAGAGTATGGGCAGTTAACTAGGGAGAAAGAGCAAGGGAAGGCATTAATCACAGAGTAAGAAAAAAAGCTCAACTAGCTGGAGCATTCAATGCAGCAATTTTATTGTGGGCTCACCACCATGAAAGAGAGAAAGAATAGCCACCAGCCTGTATTGCAGGTTTTGAGTCACTGACATGCCATGAGACAAGGAAAAGCAGTAGCACTTCCATGAGTGTTCTTCAAAAGCCAATGATAGACATGCATAAAAATTCTCAACCTCCAATATAGCTCCAGAATATCAACACTAATTATGTTTTCACTACAATTGCATTTAAACAGAATACACAAGGATGTTTGGTTAGTTTTCAGAATTCTAAAGAAACAATACAGAGAGAATGTTTTATGATAGCCACTAAAGGCTTGTGTCAGTATGCTTTATACTCTGTTCTTGCAAGAATCAGGAAATCCCTGTGAAGAATAACTGGGTTTTGCTCAGAGTCCTCTTTTCAGACCAAGCACTGCAGTAGAACTGCTCTCCTTCCACTTTGCAAAGTGGTTAAAATGGACTGTAAGGCACAGAGCCAAGCTGAATGCAAACACTTTCCTGCAGAGTCTCAAGGCACAAGGGTTATAAAAATCCCTTCAGTACTGGCAATCCAAGTTAGGAGGTAAAAAATACACACATCTACACCCCCTAGATTTTCCAAGTTCAAGAAGCAACAATCAGGCTTTAAGTGTTGCCTTCTCCAGGGATATTTAAGTGGATTCAGTTTTCATGTGATAGGTCCCAACAACTTTCTCCTGGGATTTACATTCCCTATCTAGTCTCCATTTTGACCAGAAGGATCTAACTTAGTGCTAATGAGCCTTTTCTTTTTTTGTGGCTTTAAAACTACAGAGATCACATCTGAAGACAGTCCCACAAGTCACCCGATTTAGCTTCCCTCCATGGGGTCCTAGTATTCTACATTTTCCGTTTTGATCATATCTAACAAAGCCTGTATTTATGGCAAAGGTATAAGCTTTGAGTTTTTGCATTTCTGCTCTCTTCCAATCTATCCATATGAATCAACCCTCCAGGGAAAAACACTCTCATTTTCTTCCCTTCTGTTTCTCTATAAAGGATTCTAGTTGTTTTGAGGCAGAGATGACCTAGGAGATGATAAGAAGACAAAGCAAATTATTGTTTTAACAGACTAATTCACAAAGAGAGCTGATGATTGCTTTCTCCATGTTCTGACTAGTTATCTCTCTTATCTCTATTTCTCATCCTGTTTGTTCCTGACTTGATCAGTAGAAAAGTGATGGAAAAAACAGCAGCCTTCAAAATGCTACCATGATTAAAAGAAGCCCCCTAATAAGGGGCTTATTTCAATAGAAATACTCACTCCACATCCTGACTGTTTCTGTCAGCAGACACATGCTCACAGGTTTTTCTCAGGTATTAAGCAAGAGACTAGCAATTTGGTCCTCTCTTCTTTATTAGATTTTGTGTGGCTTCTGAAGACTTTTTTAGTACCCTACATAATTTAGGAAGCCACAGCCACTGATAAGTGTCCACTGAAAACAGAATTTCATTATCCAACCGAATTCTTAATTGGGTGGGTGAATAAAACATAACTGGGTTCTATTAAATGTTTACACATTCCAGATCATAATGATTCTGAAACAAAACATTCTCTTAACCATGTATTAAAAGTAACTTCCATAAAGAAACCTTTGAGCACAACTATTCTTCTCTCTTCTCAAATAAGATCCCAGCCCATCTGCTTATACCTGCTTCACTTCATCTACCCTCACTTACTTGTGTTGCCCAAGACCCTTGTTCAGGAAATTATCCCACTTTCCTATTCATGACAGCACTTGAGCAGATGCCAGATTTGAGGCACACACTTTGATGTTACAGAAGTCACAATGAAGAAAAAGAAATCAGAGGAATGTACATATGTGCTGAACCTTAGATATCTACTGTGCACTACTCTGAATCCAGACTTCAGCCTGCTGCAAAGATAATGGTCCCCAGTTTCATTCTTCAAATCAAAGACTCTGCTAAGTGGAATGGATGGAGGAGTGGTGGGAACACAGATTCTGCAGTCAGCCTTAAAGCAGTTACATCAGTATATAATAGCACATCATAAGTATAACACCTACTTTGAAGACTGAAAAAATAAAACACATGGTTCTTTCTGTCAGATTTTTAGATGCATTACAACTCCTGAACACTGCCGAGCTTTGCCAATAGAAGCAACAGTAGCTTTTACTTCTCTGGGCCTTCCATTATTTATATTAGATAGGTAACACTGTTAATGTTTTAAAACTTAAAAGCACAATCAAATACTGACTTCAGGCTAGCTGGAAATGTTTTGATGTTAGCAGTGAGCTGCCAATACATTTTTAATTCAGGTTATAGAAAGGAAAAAGCAAAAATCTCCCTCTTGTACTCCCCCTGCACTCTGCAAAGTAGTGAAATGTGATTAACTTGGCATGCACGCACATGACCTTCTATTCTATTCAAATTAGTTATTTTAGGTAATTTCTGAAGACTCTTGTCTCTCATTGAAGTATTTCATAATACGATTCATCTTTCTACTTGCTTTAAAGGGAAGACTACAGTAATATCCCTAAAACAGCATTCTGGCAAATGGTCCTGAATTATGTAATTCACTAGGTTCAACTCTACTGTTAGAATCATTTTCAAGGAAGATGGATTGAATACATTATTATTATAGCTACACAATCCTGAGTTGAATTTTCCTTTGTTGAATTACTAACACTCTAATGCTGAAATTGATCTGTTTTAAAAACCTCATGCAAAAGGTTTTTTAAATACCATACATGCTCAGGCTCTTTATTTTAAATAGTTTGGAAATGAGCTGTTGGAAACAGAGGACTAAAAAAAAAGTCTTATGTTCTCTAATCTAGCCTTAAGTACATGTCAAAGAACATCAATCATGTTTCCAAGCAGTACCTATGGTGTGGATTGAGACCTGCAAAGACCTGATATTTCATCAAGGTTCCAGGAAACCATTTTAAAAATTAATTTATAAAACAAAACGAAATATGTTTATTTCCATGTGGGATGCCTCTAGAGAAGCTGGCAAGCAACAAGTTTATTAAAATGACAAGTTCAAGGTACTTTTCTTGTTGACTGTAAACAATCTCCCTGTGAGCCAATTAAGAGTGTGGAGATCAAAGGCCCAAGAAGCACTATAAAAGCTGAAATTACAGGGTGAAGGGAAAGCCTCCACAGGCTCCTTCAATACATATAATTTCCTCTAGGCACCCATTGACTGGGTGAAACAGTGCAGACAAGCATTTTTCTACTTGCTTTGGAGTACAGGAAAAACCAACACCCACACTTTAAAGGACACCTAAATAGGCACCTTGATCTTATGCACAGTCAGGAATGACTTTAGTTGTAAAGACTGGTCCAGGTGAGAAGGCTAAAAGGGAGCTGGGATGAATGCACAGGATGACTTATAAAATGGGCTTCTCTGTTGGGAAGTTATTAAATCTCAAATTACAACAGTTTGTCAGTGCATTTCTTCTCTATAACAGCTTGCCAAGATCGTTCCTTTTCAAAGCACTAGTCAGAATAGCTAGCAAAGTGTTTCCTAATGCAAGGCTTGACTACAATGATGATCTCTGCACACATCATCTTCAAATCTGAAGAGTGTGTGGGGCTTTACATTGAGTACATAGAGCACTGCCAGCATGTCTTTTGACAGAACTTGAGAGGCTGAGCTGGAAGTCACACCGCTGTTTACTGACCAGCACCTGGGCTGCTTGACTTTCCTTGCACTGCTACCTTGCTTACTCTCAGTAATGAGCTAAGTCCTGTTTTAACATAGAAAACCTTGAATTTTAAAGTGGGTCTTCACTGCTGTTTCCTGCTAACATAGGGACAGATTCTGAACCTGTCCAGTCTGTCTCCCTTTATCTCACTGCCTTTCCTTGCTCCTTTTATGCTACAAAGTTCAAGTGCAGGACAAGATTTCATTATTTGTTGTGACAGATAAGACCATCAGAATGCTCATTGTGCATAGCTTTTAGTTCTGACAGTAAATGCAAATTTTCATTTAAAGAAATGAGAGCACCAGATGGAGCCCTTACAGTAAGAAAGTGTAACAAAGTCTTTCACAGCAAGCAGATTGTATCCAAAGCTCCAACCCAGATAGGGAAATTCTTCCCTGCCTGCATGCTCTCCCCACTGGGCACTTTCACTACTGACAAAAATCACATTCTCACATCCACCTCTAGGGCTGCTCCCCTGTAGCAGCCTTGCAGGAAGTCTGAAAGCAGCTCTGCAGCAGCCCTTGCTGGGTACCTGGCTAACAGTCTGTGGAGCACTGTGCCCAAAATCCTTATCTGTGGCTGAATAATCTTGCTCCATGCACAGAAAATGGCAGAGCCTTGCCTGTGTGGCCCTGGACTGGAAGTAACACAATGAGGATCAGTTCAGGCACAGTGCTGGGATGTGTAGAGTCACCGCTGCTGGTGGGTGGTGTGGTCCTAAGGTGGGCTAACATCAGCCCTGGGGCTTCAGCATTATGTTTTGTGGCATAGTGTATTTATGCTGTGTGACAGCTGGTTAGCCCAGGACGAGCAACACAATTAGAAACAAACTCCCCCTGTCATGACCCTCCCAACAGTGCTGTGGCTTCTGCTGATTCTGCTACATATCACAGAATCACAGAATATGCTGAGTTGGAAGGCACCCACAAGGATCATTGGGTCCAACTCCTGGCCCTGCACAGGACATGCCCCAGAGTCACACCTTGTGCCTGAGAGCATTGTCTGAATGCTTCTTGAACTCTGTCAGGCTGGTGCTATGAATTTCCTGGAAAGCTATTCCAGTACCAAATTGGAACAGCTCCCACTGGGAGAAGAACATCTTTCTAACAGCCAGCATAAGCCTCCCATGTCAGCTTCGGGCCATTCCCTCAGGTTCTGTCACTGGTCACCACTTGAAGAGATCAGAGCCTGCCCCTCTTCCTCCCCTCATGAGGAAGTTGTAACTGCAGTGAGGTCAGCCCTCAGTCTCCTCTGGGCTGAACAGACCAAGTGACCTCAGCCACTCCTCACACAGCTTCTCCGCAAAGGCCCTTCACCATCCTCAGTGGCCTTCTTTAAATGCTCTCTAACAGTTTCATGTCTTTCTCATATTGTGACACTCCAACCAGCCCCCAGCACTTGAGGTGAGGCTGCCCCAGCTCAGAGCAGAGGGGACAATCCCCTCCCTTGCCTGGCTGGTGGTGATGTGCCTGATGCACCCCAGGACAGGGTTGGCCCTCCTGGCTGCCAGGACACTGCTGACTCGTGTTTAGCTTGCCAGGACCCCCAGGTCCCCTTCCATGGCACTGCTTTCCAGTGTCTCATTTCCCAGTCTGCCAATACATCCAGGGCTGCCCCATCCGAGGCACAGGATTCAGCACCTTCTCTTGTTGAACTTCATATTGTTGGTGATTGCCCAGTCCTCTGGTTTGTTGAGGTTTCTCTGCAGGGCCTCCCTGCCTTCAAGGAAGCCAACAGCTTCACCCTGTTCTGTGTCATCTGCAAACAAGGTTAGTATCCCTTACAGTGCTGTGTCCAACAACTTGTTGTTGAAGGA
The DNA here is from genome assembly GCF_015227805.2 of Hirundo rustica. Taxonomy (NCBI): domain Eukaryota; kingdom Metazoa; phylum Chordata; class Aves; order Passeriformes; family Hirundinidae; genus Hirundo; species Hirundo rustica. The sequence goes on along the minus strand of NC_053488.1, from coordinate 36,831,245 downwards.
ACCACAGAAACACAAGAGCAATGTAATTGAGCCTGAAGGAAGGGTGAAAATTCAACCAAAGCTTGTATTCTGTAAAAACATGCAGAGATTAGACAGTCAAACTCAAAGCATGCATGTAGTTGCCAAGAATGGGACTCAAAATCACTGTGAGGTTTCAAAACTAAGAGTTAGGTGTAGATGGATCACAAAGTAACACTGATGCTTGAACTAAAAACTAGAAGTTGGGGGGTTGGAAAACAGTTTGTATTTTGGAAATGTAGGTTTAGTATTCTCCTCTTTTGTCTGATCACATGAAGTCAATTAAGCCTCTTCATGCCTCAGTTCATTATCTATAAAAGCAGGATAATTTCTGAAGTCTAGAGTGTTTCTTTCCCTTACAGGGTTGTTGTGAAGATTCATGGGTTGAAGATTTGGAAGAATTCTGTTATCACCAAAATGGATCGATTACATATGCTAAACTGAAATTTAAAAATGAGAAATGAATAATCAGTATTCCTTGTACGTAACTAGAATATTAGAACAATCCAATTACTGTAACAGAACACCTGTACTAAACTCCAGAAACTATACAAACATAGAACTTTAGCCAATTCTTAGTTTGCATAAATCTCTTTGACACAGACATGAGAAATGTAAAAGAGGAAACATTTCTGCATTGTATGTAAAACCATCAGCCGAACTATGAGAACCTCAGGCCACTACATCTGAGATGAAAGTAAATACTCGGAACACAGTTCCAGGAAGAAAATGGTACTGGTGGTTAACACTGTTGGTTTTTTTTAATTACCCATGGGTAACAGAATTAATCAGGAAATGTGCTATCTGCAAGTTTGTCTTTGAAATTATTTTTTCACACATTAACCTTATGTATTCAAGATGCAGAGTCAGGCCTGCGGCTACCTAATAAACTCAAACCTGTACTTCAGAATGAGTAAGACCTTCTCAAAAACAGACAGATGTCAGATGAACTTCCCTGATTTCTGCAGAAATGCAGAGCCAATCTTTCCATCATCGCTTATTTTACTATAACCCACCAGGTACTGTGTCTTTTATTGCTTTTTGCTATACAGTGTATTCACTTAAAGCACTATATAAGTATGAAAAACAAACATGGTCTGTGTTTATCTGATTAAAATCCAATATAAATTATATGCAAAATAGGTGCAGCCCACTGGTTCATGGCAAGCTGCCAGTAAAGCCTTTCTGTGGCTGAAGGATGTGCACCACTGATTTAGGTATTCATCTATCTGCTATACTGTTATTTCTGTCTTATTTCACTGTTTCCTATTACTGAATGTTCTTTCCCATATCCACTCTTCTTCCTAAATGGCCAGCTTAGAACTCCAGTTGCATACTATCTGATACCAGACAGTCCAAAAATGTTGCCCTACAATGCATAATCACTTTGTGACTTGAGTAAATCCAATTCAATCTCCGCCTACATAGTACACCAGTTCTCTCCCTCCTTGCTTCATTCAAAACTACTGTTACTTCAATGCAAATTCATTCCAGAAGCACTTTCCTGCTTCCTGGTCTCAGGTTCCTGAAACTCCAGGTAAAGCAAAACCCGAGGCCCTTCTGCAGGCAAAGCAGATTACCCTAATGAGCTAAAAACTCTGTGCAACTAAGTATAGGGAAAAAAGTACATTTCACATGAAAATACAAAACTATCCACGCCTGTCTAAAAAGTAAGGCAATGCCACAGAACATTCACAAGTTAGTTTTTCTGAATTCCCACATCATTTAGGTGATCCAAAACTGGGTTTCCCAAATGCTGTTCAAACATGATTATGGAATATATTTGTTTTGATACAAAAACAAAAAGTCCTCACTTTATGGTCAATCGAGGTTGAAATTTGCTATCATAATACCTTTAGCTCCCTTTACAATTGTTACGCGTATTTCGCAAAGAGAAAAGAGAAAATTGGGGATTCATCATGCAAAAACTGATATGCACAGTAACACCACTCCTAGCACGTTTGCTAGAAGTAGCTTGGTATTTCTACCCTTTGTTTTGATATTTGTAGGATTAACAACAAATTCAGGCCTGATCTCACAGTATTTAACATCTGGGCAAAACACTTCTTGCTGATGTCAACAGAGCTATGATTTGACACAACAAGCATTCTGCATGTTACAAGAAACTTCAGCAGTAACAACAGTAAAAGGCAATTTCTTCCTTATCTCTTTTTGTGCTTCCCTTCTTATCATGATGAGAGCAGGAACAATACGGCAACCATAACAAAAGAGAATAATGAAAACACTCACAGATGATTACTCAAAATGGGCCCATAAATACCACAAGTACCTGGCTACTACGGTGTTTGATTTCAGGACAACTTGAAGATCTATGAAGGCAGGCAACAAAAAATACCTGCATATCACAACTTTGGTATCCCAAAACCCTGCGGCTACCTCAGATATCAGCAGGTGCACAGGTTACAGCAGAGACAAGGAGTACCTTTGTATGCCTTCAGACAGCAATACTGAACAGTGCCTTCTTCTTTCACTGCAGTGGAGTCTTCACCACTGTGAACTTTATTTGCCACTTTCCAGATGACCTGCACAACATCCTGAAGCTGATCACTGCAAGAACGCTACAGTCAGAATAACAAACACAAAGCATCTCTCCTGCCAAGCAGCAAGACCTTCCAGATCATGCGCTAACTTCCTCCAAAACCAGCCAGCATAACTATACTTCATGACACATTAGATGCGTTAAGGGTCCCAAGCAAACAATACTTAAGTGCCAGAGACGGCTAGAGTAAGCTTGCAGCTCCTCCAGGGCCAAAAATGGTTTTTTCAGCAAAGATATCCTAATGTGATGCTCTTCTTCTGCATCTATTCTCTGCCATCCCTCAAGGCAGACTTGAAAAGAAGAACAGCCAGAAAACTATGAGTCAGAGAGAGATAGAAAGATAGTACTCTCTGGGACCCAGAAACCACAAGGATAGGTATTACAGTCATGTTTTTTAAATGCTTTCTTTCTGTCTCCTTCTTCTCATCCTGAAGGACTAAATGTAAAATGAAATCGTCTTACAGAAGGACAGCCGCTTCCTCCCTGTGCTCAATCATTCCAGTCACACTATGTTGTCCAGTAACCTGCATTGATAATTTCTCATGAATAAAATGCCAGCATTATCATTCACAGCTATGTTGTTGACATGCGTTTGCTATTTCACTAAAAATACCATTAATTTTCTGGCTTCACAACAGCTGAGCTACTTCCCATTTGAATATACAAAAGAGTATTTTGTTTAAACCAAATTAAAAGCGTTCCAGTAAATGACTTCAATTTTGCTGGCTATACTACTTAGTGTATACTGTTCTATTTAAGCCTCTCTTTCTCATCTCTAGCCCTTCTACACCCCCATCCTTTTCTCTCTGTTTGTTTTTTTCTCCCCTTTCCTTTATATACTTAATCCTTTCATTTCAGGAACTGGATTTGCCCAGCAAGACATCCACAGTCACAGAGAGCTTCAAAAAACGTACTGCCAAGGAGTTAAGGCAATGGTGAAATTGCCTCTGCTCTGTTTTTATTCACCTGTTTGCCAAAACATATTTAGCAGTAAAGAAAGAAAGGGAAAGGGGAGGGAAAAGCACATAAACACTGAATACACCTTCCCTTACCCATCCAGACAAGTGCCGACGTTCCTCATTTAAGCTGGAATGAAAACCACCATTTCTGCCAGGCCCTCCTGGCATCTCACCACTTTATTTGTTCCCATTTGTATCTAATGCTTTTGTCAACAGTTCAACAAAGTCAAAGCAAACAACCCACTGCAAACACTGAGGGTAACAGCAACAAGCATGAATCCTTCACAATTATCCAGCCCAGCTGCTCAGTGCCTGTCCAGACTGCTTTCATTTACAACAGTGTCAACAAAAGGCTGAAACCCAATAACTAGGTGGGTCAATACTACCACTGTAAAGCCTCCAGAGAAGAAAATGCTGTTCTGCTGCTTAACTGCTTCAGCAAACATGCAGAATAATTCAGTTAGATAGACAACTGCTTGCCTAATCATTTCTTGTGTGAATTATTCAAGGTTTCCCCTTCAGACTGCTAAACGATGGCTCTTCAAATATTTCCAAGGAACCACCAGATGTCCTACAGGAAAAAAGGGAACATAAGGCACATTCTGATGTAAGAGGGCAATGGTAACCTGTGATCTTGAAAAATATTAATGTTTAGAGGATTAACGCCTTCTTACACCTTGCTTCTGGTATAAAGAACACACAGCTTTTAACATACAAGTGTTAGACGCATCAATTTACTAGCTGCTTGATCTCTATACAGCATAATAAAGGCTGCTGCCTACAATTTTTCTTCCCTTTTTTAATGTGAATTGTAAAAGAGTTCTCTCCAGAGAATATGTGAAGTGTTGGTAAAAATAAGCACAGTAGTTAGTTAGGTGGATGCAGAGAGAAAACATGCATTTATTCTCTTCCTCCACTGCCCCCCATGTTATTTTGACACAAGCCAAATGCTCACTTGCCTTCCTCCACAGGTTTCACATAGGTTCATGTTTACAGTTTCAAAGAACAGGACAGTGTAGTTTTATTGCATAGAACCCAGTGCTAAGCATTACATGTTTTACTTCAATTGCCATTTTAGTCTGGGAAACAGCCACCTCCAGATATCTGCTTCCCTGATTTTGTTGGCCTTTGTCACAATCACTCCATTACGTTAACATATTATTTCTAAACTTTTAGCAAACTTTAAGAAAATGGGCAAATTAGGTAACAAATGGTGCTTGTTTTGATTTAATCACATTACTGGCAAGAACAACCCTGGATAGGAACAAATGTTTTTCCTAGGACCGGTTTACATATACATCACAGTGCAGTGTTGGACCAATATGTATCTTGCGCCAGAATACAATATCAAATAAACTTATGAATATTTTATTTTTGACATCTACAGTAACAGTTGCACACACGGAGTAACTAGTATTCCAGAGAGAATTCCTGGCAGTTTTAAGACTTAGAGTAAGAGAAAGTCTCTCTGTATGTCAAATTAAAGAACATATTTTTGTTTTTATAATTAGAACCTGCAACATATTTTGTTTGCAAAACATACGGCTTTGCAGTGATTGCTCTGTAGCAATCTCTGGTGTTGTGTCTTGTCAACATGAGAGACTTCTTCTATCAAATAAAGCTTTCATCTTCTTTCTGTCCAAAACAATTACAAAACATTTGTCTACTAAATAGCAGCAGCTCCATCACGCTGTAATCACTGCAGCTGTTAGTACCCACTACAGCTCTACACTACTCGGTGGGACACTTCTGTTAGATTTACTATTAAAAATCAGGTTATTGCTATTTGCAATACTACGTTTGTTTATTAGTATTAGCAGGATTTTCAAAGTCATTAGCAGGATTTGTAAAATTGCTTAAGGTCCATGGAGAGCAAAGACAAAACAGAGAGGTACTGTACAACAGAAAACACCTGGTATCAAAAGAGTTACAACTTGTGCAAATTCAATGAGAAAAACCTCTGATGCTAGATACACTAGAAACAGTCTGATGAGAGATACTCTAGAAAGAACAGGGAAGAGAGATAACATCACAATTTTTGATGGTGTCTCCTCTTCCTTATCCATGAGAACAGGAAGAAGTCTGTCAAAAAATGGCACCCCCAGCCTTTGCCACAGCTGAAGGTAACACTGTTAACCAGAAAACCTTCAAAAAGCACACCAGAGTCCTACAGGTCTGGTAAATTACTGCTTTCAAACACCTGCAGAGTGACACAAAGCTTTTAGGCTAGCTAGATGGTGAGCACACACTGCTTTTTCTGAGGGCAACCAACTGATGCTGGACAGATGCTTTTATGCTTAAGGTGGGGTGCCTTTGCTACTCCCATGTCAATTATGCATACTGACATGGCACTCAGAAAAATACTGTACTTCAAGGGAATGGCAGAAAAAGGTTTCTCTAACTCCACAAGGTTTACAGTAATTGATATTAAAGAGATTATTTTTAAATTATTCAGACACTGAATTCTTCTCATAAACTGCAGTATGGGACAGCATTACAAAATAGTAGTTAGAGGTCATGGCACAAAACTTCTCAAAGCAGGGAAGAAAAGCAAAACATTAATTTTTTCCAGGGCTAAAATAAATTGCAGTTTGATATTTTTAAAAGAAAGGGAGAGGTGAGAGAGAAGTACAACATCAACAGATACGCCTTTAACAAATATATCACGGAGAAAGGAGAAATATAAAGATACAACTACTACAAGCCACATACAATGATTTCCTAAATGCCTGGTATGGGAAGATCATAAGGCAAAGCTTTATGTTATTTAGGTCAGCACTGGCTTTTCAACTCAATGCAACCAGTGATTTCTATATAGTCTGTCCGCTTTGTTAATATAATAAAAAGCACAAGGGACTCAGAAATACATTGCCATAGCTGAAGAGTTTTATGTTGTGTGTGGTCTGTGCCAAACACAAACTCAATTGTGGAAAACCTTTCTGGGGGTTACTGTAATTGGGAGACACCTCTCCTGGGCCTTTTTTCCATATTCCTGCACTGCACCTCTGCAGAACATGCCAGTCTGACAAAGCAGGACGCTGCCAGCAAAATCAGTGTTATTGTTTATTTTGATTTGTCAAGATTTATATAGCAAAGAAAATACTGTATGCCCTCTTTCAAGCAATATAGTGGCTTGAAATATACCAGCTTCTCTGTATTGAGAATCTAAGATAGACAGCTCACCCAGTTAATGGAAAAAGGAACAAGCCATGTTGAATCTTTTCCTTCTTCCACCCCTCCACCCCACTTACTCGTAAGTACACATTAAGAACACTCCCACCGCTGCATTCACTGCCTCTTGAGTGGCAGAAAAACAGAGGTGTAGCTGTGCCTGCTAATATTCGTATGCAAACAAGTAGCACTGGACTGGCTGCTGCTATACCTCACTTAAAAGCTCCTCAGTACTGTTTGGTAAGTTTGCAGATCAAAATAAGTGATATAGAGCAGTCTGCTGTCCTTTTAATGCAATTAGCAGATTAAAGTGGCATTTCACTTAAAACACTTCATTAAAACACTGATTGCATCCAGCAGTTGCTGATGATACAACATTCACAGTGTTCCTCCTACAGTCCTCCCTGAGACTTGGTACAGAGTTGGGGCAACCCCAACTGGCAGCCAGCAGTCAGAGCCAGCAGCCAGCATAGCTTCTGGAGCCAGACATGGAACCTGTACCCTGGTGCACCACAGCTGGGGTGCGGGTGGCAGAAGGCAAGGGAGGAGAGGCACCTTCCAGGGAACTGACAGGAAGTCAATGACCCCTGTGCTAGCAGTCTCCATAATTTCTTCAGGAGGCAATGGAAAATACCATCCCCTGGATTTGCATCTCTTAAGCGCAGTTGTGGTCGGGCCTCTTGCTGGGTCAGCTGTCACATTGCTGACTTTTGCTACACGTCTCCATTTTAAAATTTGTGTGAGAATTTCTACTCCTCAAGTTCTGTTTCTTCTACAGTCTTGTGAGAGTGAAGCATGCGAGTGGTGAAGTCCAGTCAAAATGCTTCATGGACACAAGAGCTTATTTCAATTTTCCTGTTAGTTTATTTTTTCATGTAAGACCAACAAGCCAAATGTCAGCTTAGGAAAATATTTTTTAAATGTCTTCCCCCTACACATTCAAAAGCAAGTTAACAGCATCCCAGCAAGTGACATCAAACTGAATTCCTTCAATCCCCTCATTGTGGGAAGCACTGCTGGGGAAGGACCCGGCTTCACCCTCTCTGCCAGGAGCTTGGGGCATCCCTGGGGTACCCTCCACCTCTGGCCCTGTTGCTACCAGCCAGCACAGCTCCACTGGTGCCAAGGAAAGAACAAACTAAAAAGATTAATTCGCAGATGTTCATGCATTTCACACACAGGGTGCCCTGTGGTCCGTTGCCAGGGCAACGGGAGACCACCAGCGTGCGCTTTATTGGCTTTATGAAGTGCGTCTCGGGGGCTATAGTCCGAGAAATGCTGCATGATAATCTTCAGGCTTTTCAGAAGCCTTGTTTTGTGTTTATCCACATTTAATCCTCTGAGTGTTATTAAGAGCACCACTATGTCTGGCATGACAAGAAATGTAGAGACAAGATGCGAGGAGACAAACATATTGTCTCTGTTTCCAGCCTAGAGACCCTGGAAAGCATGTCCTCAGCACTTGCTTCCACATGCCCTGCACTGAAGTTTTCACCCACAGCCTGCAGGTAAGCTGGCAGGTAAGCTGTTGTAGGGCAGACCTCAATACAGCCATGTCTGGGGACAAAACTGACATCAGAAAGTGCAAATGCAACAAAAGCGTCACACTAGACTAATAGATAAGTGATGGCAAGCACGTTTTCTCAGTAACTTCAGAAGAAGATTAAAAAGAATCAAGAGCGTTCCAGCAACTTTCTAGACACAAGATGCAAAAAACAAATTTTTATTTGGAACCCCAAAACATGACACCAGTAAACCACCCATGCCAAAACCTTTACCAAAATTTATTAATTCACACAGAGAACATCCCTTTCTCTCCTCATTCCAGGCCAGTGTCAGGTGTCTGCCATAGCTGTCCTCTCACCAGCCAAGGCAGGGCTGCAGACGGGGGGGGGAGCAGGAGGGAACAGGGGTTAAAATCACAAATGACACAACACTGCAAGCAGCAGCAGCCGCCACTGACATCAAGTGCTATTCCAGCAGGAGAAGAGAGGGAGAAAGCAAGGGTGGCAGAAGGGATCAGTAAAAGAAACAGCTTTCATTCAGACTTGCAGGAGAAAGAGCATGCAGAAACAATAATTTCCTGGGAAAAGCTAAAGCCTAACAAGAATTTACTCTGCCTCCTTTATTCAGACAACCAACCCCTTTGTGGCACGGACTTCCTGACTGACAGGAATCCAGGGCTCTTTAATAGGATTTCCATATTATTTCCAACACCTGCCTATAAGTTATTTGTTTATATTGAAGAAGGCGAGATTCTTAAATCAGGCATCTACTTTAGGTTCAGGCATATTTTAGGAAATTATCTAGGAAGAAGCTTTGTTGCTATGGAGACATTTTTATTTTCTTCCTTTAGTTCGATGAAAAACATTAGCATTTCCAATTTTTTGTTCTTCAAAAGGCCAAATGTTGCTTAAGAAAAGATAGAACTTTTCAAATTGCTATGCAGAATAGGCTAATTGAGCTCTAGATATTTAATTAATTATTCAACTCAATTAGAGCTGCACCAAGGAGAAGCAGGAAACAGTGCAACTTTCCTGCAAACTTCCCTCAATGACCAATTCCTGCTGGCCAGTCTAATTGCTTCTTCCCTCAAAGCACCGACAAAACTTTGTAACAACTTGCATATCAGTCAGACTATCCATTTCCCTCAACTTATTCTAAATCAACCTAATCATTTTGGATTAGGAATGTGCTCCTTTCCCGGTGCCAGAGAAGAGACAAGAAGAGCAATACAAATACAAATATATTATTAGCATTCAGTGACTTCACCCATATGACAGAAACTTCCAATGCGTGTCAGATACGTCATTGCATCCAGAAGGTGCACCTCTTTCCTCCCTTTAGGAGAGAATCTGCATGCCCAAAGAATCCATTGATTCATGTAAAAATAAGGGATGTTTCAAGTTATTTTGGACCTAATGGTTTTAAAGGCAAAAACAAAATGTTACTTGCTAAAAAAAAAAAAAAAAAAAAAAAAAAAAAAAAAAAAAAAAAAAAAAAAAAAAATCACAGCACCAACAAAAATCAAAAATCTGTAAGTCAAAAACCTAGTCTTGCATCCCACTTTTGGCAAAAACTGATCCGTGTTATTTTCTCCCATTACACTGAAAAACATCTATGTAACTTCACCTGCAAATGGGTTCTCCATTCCAACTCATCCACCTTGAGTAAACTAGTGTAAGACATTAATTCCAGCATCCAAAGCATGACTTTAATTGCATGCCTACAATGAGGAGAACTTGAAGAGATAGAATAAACAAATTCATTTCCTCCCTTTACTTCTTTTCCCCCAGCTATTATATTGTCAAAGCCTTTGCGCTGGAGACCTTTCCACCCACCTCCTCATTCCAGCAAACTTCCTCTTCCTACTCTATGATGTGAAATCATAATCCTGTGTTATCAACATCACAGTCTGTTGCCATGGAAATAATTAGACATGACTGCTCAGGTTAGAAATTACAGCCCATGTATGTATTTGCCTTCTGGGTAAAGAGAGCATCTGGAGAGAGAATTATTTGAGTTACCCTAAATCACCAAGTGGCAATATGAAAGTTTGACACACTATGGGAATTTGGCCAAATGTGATCACACCACTAAGAATCACTCTGCGGTAACGTGGAAAAAGATGTAAGATAATAGGATAGTGTGCCATTAATAGACAGAAGTGGGTACAAAGCTACTGGGCAAAAGAGGTGAAGCCATCAAAACTGACAGAAGCAGCTAATTCTTTGATACCAGAGCATATGCTGTTACTTTTATATGAGTACTCTACACTAAATTAAATTTCCTGAAAAAGACAAAAGTTGTGATACTGCATGAATGAAAGAAATTTAAAACTCAGTTGGAGTGGAGGGGAGAAAAAAGCACAGCAAGGAGATATACACCTGAGGTTTAGTTTCATGTTCCAGAAATCTTAAAAAACACACTGAATGACATACTACAAGTTTAGCCATGAAAAGGTTATTAAGAAAAAAAAGCAGTGCCAAAAAATCAGCTCCATAAGATAGACTGAGACAACAAACAGGACCTTGCTAATTAGTATTTGTTCTGCTTCAGCAGACAGTTACTGGACGAGACTGTAACAAACAAGCATGTCTCACCCAATCACATCATTAATTCACTCACGTTCACCACCTGAGGACCAGCTATGCCCCACAGATATTTATTCATCTGTTTCACAAACAAACAATTACAACACATTTTCTGGAATTAGGGCACCTGTTACATTCAGCACAGCTTACACGCCCAGAGGCAGATATCAATTAATACTGAAAAAATTACTGTATCACAAGCCAACAGAAGTTACTCATTATTATTTGGTAATGCTACTCCCAAAACACCCATGAACATCAAAAACACAACTCTTGCAGAGCACTGTAGTTCAAATCCACTCTGTTTAAAACCACTGCCTCATCATAACCAAAAGCAAAACACGTGCAATACTTCATTCCTGAATGGCAAAAGGGACAAGCAGAATCCACTACACGAGTCTGAAATGTCTGGATTTTAACAAGCCTGTGAAGTGCTTTTTAGCTGAATGGTGATTAATTGGCCAAATAACAAAATTATCAGGAAACAAACTCCACAAATTTCTTTAAGTTTGTAACATGATAACCACATTTTTTTGGCTTGTTTAATACACACTGAACGCAGAGACTTTTGGCAGGACACCCATGCCTCTAGATGAAGTCCCATTTAAAAGGAACCCAACAATTAGGACAAATACGTAACAGTAGCTTATGTGGTATTCCTCTATCAGAACTATGTCAGCAACATAATTACGTCTGTTAATATCCAGAAGTCTTATATGTTGGGGCATTTTTATTTTAAAGCCTCTTGTACTCTCTAGAAGTGTATTCACACAACTCCTCCAATCATCAGGTTACTTACAGATTCAGGAGTAAGCAGCCTACTCTTACAAATAAATGAAAAGAGGTCTAAACACTTAATAGTGGCTAACAGCTTGAGAAGCACTGGAGCACCTGCTACCACAAATGTAAATGGAAAGTGGGAATCACATTCATCCACTTTCCCTTTATCGCCCACATGTGTAATTATTAGCTTTCAGATAGACTAAGGCAAAAGTAATTTTATTTCTAAATTCACCTCAATTTGCCCTGACAGACTTCTCCCAATTCACCAGCATGTTGGCCAGAAATCCACCCTAAAGCTGAATTTGATGCATTATTTCAGATTTTTTTCTTCTAATTTTTTTTTTTTTTTTTCCCCCCAGAGGAATCTCAAACTAGCTGTTTTATTCCCGCCACAAGACTCTAAGTTTCAATTACTGGCACTTGTTGCTGTTGAAACAGATCAAAATGAAAAAAGGTTTCATCACCTTGGCAAATCTTACTATAGGCATAGTCTCTGCCCCAAATAATTTAAAAATCAGATGAAGAAAAAAACCTCCAACAACCAACAAACAACCCAAAGACAGGTAATGCATAACAGCACAAAAAGAACAAGAGATCTACATTAGAATTGATAAAAAGTTACACATGTTGGATCCTGTGTGTGAATTCACATGTTTCAGAAGACTCTGAGGGTCCTGAACAATCTGTTCAGGGTCATCCAGGCTACCTCTGGCAGGCCCACAAACCAGCCAGCATCTGGGAGTGTCTTCATTCCATCTGCTGCACTGAGACTTATGGGAAGAGAGTGCTAGCACTACACTGATTTCTGTCAGATGGAGCTTTTTAACACAAGATGTTTCCATAGCTTCTCCAAAGGGAATGTATTAGAAAAGGAACTTTTGCCATGTTTGTCCCAGAGAACATACCACGGCTGGAAACACATGCCTCCTGCACCAAGAGTTCTCACAGGTGGTGGAAAAAAACTTATGCAGTGTAATCAGCAAGGAAGAATCCACTTAAAATAATAATCCTTTTTCTTTTATTTTCCTCTTTTAAAAAAAGAAGTTTTACGGCTTTGAAAAGGAGACACACCAAGTCCTCTGTGAAAAGCTGTTCAGCTAACTGCACAACTGTTTGTCTTTCTGTCTAAACACATTATATTCCCTCAGAGCCCTTAAGCCACGGCTGTGCTCTGAGCACAGCCCTGGCGCATGCCACCCTTCCCTTCCTTTTGTCCGCTCCACAGCCTTGCCACTGCACAAAGAGCATTCCCATGACCCAGTTTACTGCGTTTAGAATTTTCCCACACTTCAAATTTTGCAAAGAATTTGGAAGACTGGATCCAAGAAGAAATCAAAGAGCTCCCAAAGCTGCCCTTCTCCACAGAGCTTGCTGTGTCAGTGCTGATCTATTATTTAGGAACAGCTCCTGGACAATCTCATGTTGCCTGAAGGTGACTACTCAATTTCAGCAGTGATCTGCTCATTCCAGGGAGGTGCTGGGGAGGATCGGGTGTAACGTCATGTTTGGTAGAGTGATGCAAACTGCCTTTTCCCTGGCCTGAACAAAGACTAGAGTCAGGACCAGCACAGCTAGAGACAGCGAGTTTCAGAATGAAACTACCCAGCAAATCCAAAGCGCTGTAAGTAGTGGCAAGAAATGGGTCATTTCAGCCAAATTTCTTTCTCTGTAAAAATGGGTACTCTACCTTTGTTATCTGAATTGCACACTTAAGCGTAAATTTACACTTCATGAGCTATTTTAAAATCCACCCTGCTTAATAATCTATATCAGCAAGAAAACACTTTAAATGTCTCTCACAATTAAACCCAGGCACAACCTTATATAAATCAAAATTTTGCTACCATATCAAAACGTTACACTGGGGCTGTATAACATTGCCCATATCCTCATTACATGCTACACTAATTACTACCAGCAGATTCAGAATTTTCTGCACATTAGAGGCTTTTAGAGGAGCTATAAAAAATTTCAGGCATCATTAATTTAAATTTGTATTGAAATTTCCTTTTGACAGATGGCCAAAAATTACTTACTGTTTAGAGTACCAGAGCCTGCCTGTTTGCACATTGGAAGAGGAAAGAGAAAAATTAAAAGGAAGAAGGAAATTTATGCCACGTTCATTACCTGTTAAATGTTAAGGAGCATTAACCTGCATGAATAAATTATTTCATACAAGCACACAGACTCCAGCTGGTTCTGGCTGACAAAAACTGTCTGAAGTCTCACAGCAGACAATCATAAAAAGCCTCTCTTAACCAGGAACTACTTAAGGGAGGAGGGATCAATTGAACAAGCGACTAACTGCTACTGTGGGCATCACTGAAAACATTTACGGAAATCAGCAAACTATTTCACCTTGCAAAGCTGCTAGTAAGCCCCGTAATGCTGACACACAAGCCAATTCACAACCCAAGCACCGTGCAAGACAAACATCTACTTATCATTCCAAAGCAAACTGCACAAAGTAGATGCCCTTCTTTCCTTCTGGAAGGTATATGAGTAACAGCACTTCTGAATCAATCCTGGACAAAGTATCAGCCTTTTCAGTACAAATGCTCCCCTAAAAACCCATGCCAGTGTTAACACCCCAGCACCTCACAACCATTACAGATACATAATGAGCATATATTGCTTAGAAACAGTGAAGGGCATATAATAGCAGTTCTCCTCAGTTGCTCTCTTGAAGGAAATCATCATGGTTCCAACCGTATAGGTATGAAAACTCTCTCAAGAAACCACATGGGTTTGTGCTCTCACAGTTAGGTATCTGCCCCGCTTGCATTTGTTAGTTTGAGTGCAGGAAAAAGGAAAATGGACTAAACTTATCTGTTCACAGTGAAGAATAGGTGTTCTAGGGAAATCGTCATTAATGCGTGCTCCCGCCTCATCACGTAAAGCTGTAATAGCAGTTTCCAGCCCTCATGACAAAGAGGCTGAAGTGAAATCCAACACGTTGCTGTCTTATGCCAGCAGACAGACAGCTTCAGGGCCTTTGCTGCTCAAGGTGAAAACTGACAGTTCCTGTCAGCTCCTGGTTATTATGCAAAGCCATGTGTGTAACAGCAAAACTGACAACTATTGGCTCAGTTGCGCTTGGCTGGGACATGTCAGGAGTGCCAGTGTCAGAATGGGTGTGCTGGGATAGGCTGTGGGACACGTTCCCACCTGTAGTCACCAAAGAACCAAGGTGTCAGCCCTGGACGGAAAGGTCTCTGGTGGACACAAAGCCTGTGCCCAGAACCATGCTTCTCCCAACACCAGCAAGAGCACACTAGTAGTATCTGCCTGACAAGTTCCTGCTAATCTTGTCTAATGCACACCAGACTCACGCTGTGAACATCTCTTCCATTACTTCCCCAACCCCAAGAATGTATTGTATCTTCATAAAGAAGCACCACTAGAAACTTGACAAACTGTTTCTAAGTGCTCAGTAAGGTTGGTAAAGGTTTTGCCATTTCTAAGGTAAGTGTATCCTTCTTTTCACACTTAGCAGCACCTAAAAAGGCTGGATCTTGCGTTTCTGAAAACCATGAAAACTAGGAGAGCAGACACACCAAGGGTGAGGACAGGACTAACACACATCTCTCCATCTGCAGCATAAAAACCCCAGGAGTCCCTAGGAGACTCTGGTGGCTATCAGTATGGAAAAGCATCATGTGTCATTGAATCATACTTGTATCTATTACTGAATGCTCTAAAATTATACAGGTTGCAAGGTTTGTTATTACATCTACTTATGAACACCACCTTACACAGGATACAGGTATGCTGCAGAGTCACTCCGAACCTGAAAATTATTTTTTTGAAAAGGAAGGCAGAATCCTCAGTGCAAGCTTCAGTACCACATTCATCAGGGTAGAGGGAAGGGCAGCTCACTCCTCTCCACCTACAGCACAGCAGGCAGCATCCTACATCTTCCCCTGTGAGCAACAGAGCACTCCTTCCTCAACTTCATTATTAGGAAATATAAAAATTACAATTTACAGCCTCCAAATTACTTAAAACTACTGGCTTATCCTTTCTGTCTCAAAAGCTTGGAGAGAGACCCTGGGCAGAACTTTCTTTCAATCCAAACACAACCTCAATGCTGTTCCAGTAAACTCACTGGCTGGCACGTTGCCGGCAATCCTAGCTGCCCCACTACCAGCCATTGCCTAAATGTGACACAGATTATGCAGGGTGCTGCCAACCAACAGAAGCATCACAATCTAGTTACGTTTTGTGACTTTTTCCACCACTCTATGCCACACTTCAGATAAATAAAGTCTTCACAGCTCTATTGAGTTACCCTTTATACCTAAGAAATGGAATCTTACCTTGATGGAGTCTCTGTCTGCATGCAGAGCAGCCCACATGCATAAGGATGGGGAAATATGGTGGCAGGGGATGGGCATGTGGAGGAAGAGAGAAAGAGAAAAGTACTAGTTAGTTTACATAAAATTATACATTTATCATATTCCAAAGAAAGAATCCTAATGTCTTAAATAATAAATTGCACAGACGTTAACTTTTCTGTACAGTTAATTATTAATGCTGTACAGCCAGATTTATAAAACTGGATTTCTAGTATTTGAACACAATTTCTGGCTACCACTAGATAATAAACACTAAAGTAATTAGCTAGGAACTCTTCTGAAAACTCCTCCCCCTTCCTGCCCCCTTGCTTACTTCAAACTGGAGAATTTAAAAAAGAAAAGAAGGAAAATTAAGCCACGCACTCCTCTGGCAGCACCTACCTCTTTGGTGATCATTATCATGGTGCTTCTTCTCATCTTTAATTGGGAGGTGGGACTGCCCCCCCAGTGCACTGGAGAGTGCCAGCAGACCAGCACTGCTGCCAATGGGTGGGATGGCTGGAGGCTGCAAGCCCGAGGGGTGAGGAGTGAGTGGCACGGGAAGACCATGTCCATGTGACAAGTGCTGGGCCTGGAGTTGTTGCTGCTGTGAAAATCAAAACACAGATATTGAATTTGTTCAGGGAGCTGGGGATTGTCTGTAGATTGATCACCTACATCAACCGTGACTGATTGGATCAATCAATGCATCTGATCATTCCAAGACTTAAATGCTCACAAACATCCTGGTGCCTTAAACATGTCCAGATAGCTGGACACAACATGTTTGGTAAAACTCAGACTGAACAGGAAAACAACGATGACAAATAAATAAATAAATAAATAAACAAACAAACAAATAAATAAATAAACAAGGAAAAGGCAAATGAAATGTTACCATTTTTTGTGATTTTTTTATTTCTTTGACAGAGGTATTATGCTTTTCTCTTTCTAGCAGAAACGCTCCATGTACACATCTAATCAAAACATATGTAACTGTAAAAGCAGTTATATAATGAAAAAAAAAAAGCTGAAAATTGAGAAAATTAGTGTTAAACAGTTTTCCCAGCGCTACTGCACAGCATGCAGTGAAAGTTAATTTGAAAAAGAAAACCTGAATTAACAATCCAGAAAAGGAACCTGGTTGCAGCCACCGTTTTAAGCCCTTTAAGTGTCCTCAGCGGTACTTGAGCAAATTACTAAAGAAAATCTAATGTAGCAAGGCTTGGGTCCTCCTGTAGGCTTGCTCAATAATGCTGAAATAATTGGGCACTCTGTGCACGTTTAGTGATGCTCGAATGAAAAGCTAGAGGCCTGCCCTTGTACTCTTCTCTAGCTGCTGACTCTTGTGTTGTGACAGGTTTATTTGAGTGGGACTGTGATGCATGCACCAGTAACTGCACTGACAAGAGTTTAAAGTCATTTTTACCAGTACACTGGCAACACATAGAGAAAGCCCTTGAGAGGTTCGAATTGGTGTGCTTGACCTCAACCAGGGCTGCATCAAGCTCTGTGCTGTATTAACCACTGTGGGGTGGATTCACTGTTGCTACTCATTGGAAACGCAGGGGAAAAAACCCTGACAAATCAACAACAAAAAAAACAAACAAGAGAAAAAGTTTAGTTAAATATATCCCAAAAGAGATCTGTTTAGGTCTAATGCTTACACACTAACCATCCAACTAAACTCTGTTCATAGAATAATCAGATTACCCCTGAAATTTTCTTCTCATTTTCAAGCAGCTATTGCTCAAGTAAGTTACATTCTAAAATCCTCTAGGACTGTTCACTTCCACCTGTGTATCTGTACACAGAACTTTAGAAGAAATAAAAACTTAACTTGCTTTGCATAAAACCATTCAATTTTAAACTTCTAAGACTTAAGACTTTATTTACATAAGGGTGAACTGAAAGTAAAAGGCTGCAGGTCACAGAACACTAGACAACCCTTGCAGCACACTGCACACATACCTCCCTTGACACCCGAGGCTAAAAGTACAGATCCTTCTCTTCTGCTTGGAAATAAACTTCATGCAGTGGAATCAGACTGGCAGTGGCACGCACACATCATCTAATCCAGATCAGTGCCAGAGAAAGGAGGACAATGATCTAGAAGGAAGTTATGGGGGAACAAAAGTACAAAAGAGGGCAGGGGCCAGACACAAAAATCAAAACCAACCAACCAAAAACCCAGAAAGAACATTATTCCAAGTGGAAGAAGGAAAGGCTAAATCCTTTTCCTGCTTGCGAACCCATGTCATTCCAGCAGGTGTTCCTTCTTGCAGAACGCATCAAACCCATTTTGCTTGCTTTATGCTCTTATGGCAGTATGCTTCATTCTTCAGAATATTAAATTAACTACAATGAAACAAAGCAAGAGAAAATAGTGTATTGTTTAGCTTCAGGGTTTGATTACAACAATCTGGCATACCTGACTTGAGGAGGCAGGAGAAGAATGAGCTAACGAAAAGGGATGAACAAAATAATCTGTGCTCTGCTATCTAGTTTTGAACAAGGAATTTCCTATTCCTATTTGAGAATGTGTGATAAACCACGGCATGAAGATCTCTGTCTGAATCTGCCAGTGGCTTAAAACAAAGACATTGAGAAGAGCTGAAAATATCAAGAGTGAGCTTTCCTCTTGTTAACTGTAACACTGACAACCAAAGAGGAACACTCATTACACACTACCGTACATTCCATATAGATCTGACTACTGACCTACCCAATTTGCATTATATGACCTCCCCTATTGATATAGGATGGTTTCCAAAGAGCTAGAAGAAAACTGCATTGTGAATGTAATACCCCTTTTTACTGCTCTTTGTTGGGAATCTCTGCACAGCTCAGCAAGACATTACAGACTGACGCTTGGATGTACTGAACAACATTAATGACTCTCAGACATAACATGGTCTTTAAGAGTAGTAGCCTAGCAGCTTGAGATCACCCAGAACAGCTGGGCTGCCCCAGTCCCTCCTGGCCAAGAATCCATGTGTTTTCACTGCAAGTTGAGTTGCAGAGAGCTCTGAAAGTAACTGCAGAGAGTGGGGAGTTAAGAAACCAAAACCAGAGCCCTCCTGCCATAGAGAACTTTTCTGAAGAGAACAAGCTCTTCTATTAAAAGTAATGGGAACCTGAAATACAGTAAGAACATGGCCTCAGAAGAAACAAAGTGTCACTCACTGATACACCAGAATTTCAGTGTCATTAAGTCACCTTGTAACAGCAGAAAGAAAATGCTTTGGTATGAAAACTGGACTGCTAAATAAAGCTAACACCCAGAAGTCCAGCATAGCTTCACATGCCTGTGCCACTCAAGGATAATAATATTGTTGCATGCTGTTAGATGGAGTGGGAGTAAAATTTCAGCAACAGAAGGAGGATTGTGGACAAGGACTGCATTGGTATGGGAAAGACTATGACCTCCCTCCAATACAAGGAGCAACACTGAACATCAAAAATGAGGCACTGGTCCAAAACCAGAAAGGAAGTAAATTCAAGTGAAACACTGAGTATACTTTTGCTCTCAAAATGCAGAAGCAGAAAAGGAAATAAAAGAATATAATCACATAATTAATGCTGTTTGCTAATAGGCTTAGTCAAGAAGGTAAAGACAAAGTGACATCTCTGACTGCCATTTCCAAACTTTTCAAAACTGTTACTGTATTCAAATACCCACGCAATGGCAACTTGACTTTGTCCATCGCTTATGGGTATCACTGGTGAGCATCAGGTTGGCCTACATGCAGCTATTTCTTTAAATGCAAAGTTATATTGAAATGGGCAAATCCTTAGCCCACTGGGCATCAGAGTAGTGTTACAAAGTGGTAAAAAAAAAAAAAAATCTCCTCTAGTCATGAAAATGCCAAAGTTATGGAGGAGTAAGACAACTGATAGTTACTCTCCACACAAAGAAATATTTCAGTATGGAAGAAAGTTCACACTTGTTTCTGCCTGCAGCATAAATTTAGATCAAAATCTGACACAATGTAAAAACTTGCAAGGAAAGCCTGAAAATGAGCCAACTGAGCAACCACAATTTTTTTTTTTTTTTTTTTTTTAAGTTGCTGTAATGCCTTCTCTTGCCTTTCTCCATCTTCCCTCTGGTATCTTTGGTCATGTTATTTATGTACTCTTAGCATGTGTAGCATGTGGTTAACTTCAGACAATACCATCACAGTTGACTACAGTATGCATGAAGTCAAGCATACATCTTCAGCATTAATGCATAGTAGGTGAAAACTTGGAAAGGCAGACTTTATGATGCTCTAAATTTTCCAGAATTATTTGAAAATAAAAACAGCAACAGTTAAGCTACTGAGAAATACACCCTATGGAATTACAAAATAGATTGCAATGTTTTTAAGGAGCATTCAACACACACAAAATATAAAAGCACAGGGTAAACGCAGCAATCAAAAATAAGCCAAAAAAGAAGACTGCATTCTTTTTACTATAAGTTTAGGAAGGTGATAATTTAAATCAGCTGAGTAGTAAAAACCGAAGTAAAGCTTTCAAAACACATTAACACATGTCAAATAAAGATAACATCTGGCTGCTACTAATGGTATCTTCTTTTCTGTATATTATTCTAGGCCGTCTAGAGTAAGGAATAAAATAACTCCAAAGTCACATCTACACAAACAGGTAAAAAGGATTTCCTGAACGTTTTTATCTGAGTAACACTAATTTTTAGAGCCACCATTCTAAATGTTGATGCTTAGCTTAATTCTTTTCCTAACACATCTTAAGAGATCAACTTTTAAGTAAAATGTGATAACAAACCCACTAACAAATTAGCTTTGAATGCTCTCTTGTTATAGTCAGCACATTCAAAGCCTATTTTCCTGGAAGAGGTTCAAGTTTTTACTGGATACTTTCCAAGCAGCCCTGTGTTGCAGTAAACTACCATTTTCTTTCTTACAGACCATGAAAAGTCACAGCCATTACTCAAACAACCTGAACATACTACTCTAACCTGATGACATTTCTAATGTCAACAAACTAAGGTTTCAGAAAGATATTTTCTCTTTTATATTTTCACACACGTTCACTACTCATACCTGCAACACTGCTAGGAGAGGACCCAAAAAAATCTGAATCAAATAGCTTCACTATCTGTTTGAATGAGTTAAGCGATGCGGTTGGTTGCTCAGACTGAATCATTAGTAAGATAGCATACAAACAAAACAGAACCCAAGATGATGAGGAAACAAAGACATAAAAACAATGGCTCAAGAGTAAACAATATTAACGTCAGTGGTTTGAAAACCAGCAAAGGCAATTCTTTGGCACACACAGTTATGAGTGTATTTAAGATGTTATGAATTTTTATCTATCATGCCTGTTCACACCCTCGATGTGATCCACACTGTTTGCACTTCCTTTGTACTGTTCTCTCTCTGCTGGCAAATATTTAAAAAAAAAAAAAAAAGTTTTTCTGATGTTATGATACAAGACAGCAAAACAGCCTATAAAGAGAGTCGTAAAGCCGTTCCTCCAGTGAAATGGTTCTGGAGCTATATGGATATATACCATATAATGTGTTTGCATAAAGAAACAGTGGTACTGATGTAGAGAAGAACAAACTACTACTCTTACTCTTTTAGGGGAGAGTGAGCATTTAGAACATTATTACAGTGCCCAGAGTAAAAGGAAAATATCTAGGTCGGAATCCTGCTATAGACCACCAAGATGAAGAGGCAGATGAAATATTTTATAAGCAGCTGGTAGAATTCTCGCAATCACAGGCCCTTCTTCACGTAAGGGATTTCAACCTACAAGATGCCTCCTGGAAATACAACACAACAGAAAGGAAACAGTCCAGGATGTTCCTGGAGGACAATTTCCTGACACAGTAGGGATGAGGGCCACAACAAAGGCTGGCGCCCCACTGGACCTGCTGTTTGTGAACAGACAAGGATTAGTGAGAGAGGTGGTGGTCAGAGGACATTTTGGCCCAGCCAGCATGGGTTTATGAAAGGCACATCCTCCACATTCTGTGGATGTTGTCTACATGGACTTTAGAAAATCTTTGGATATCTTTCATCATAGCATTCTCTCAGAGAAACTGGCTTCCCATGGTATGGATGAGTGCATTCTTTGCTGGGTATAAACTGATTGGATGACTCGGCCTGCAGTGTTGGTGAATAGAGTTACACCACCTGGCAGCCCAGGGCTCAGTTTTGAAGACAGCTCTGCTGAACATCTTTATTGACAGTCTGGACAAGGGGATTGAGTGTCCTCCCAGTCAGCTGGCAGATGACACCACATTGGTCAAGAGGGCGGGAAAGCTCTACTGAGGGTTCTTGACTGGAACAATGAGCCAAGGCTAACAGTATAAGGTTCAACAAGACCAAGTCACAACAGCCCCGTGTAGTGCTGCAGGCTAGAGGCAGAGTGGCTGAAGAGCTGACTGGTGGAAAACAACCTGGGAGTGCTGGTTGACAGCAGCTGAACAGAAGACAGCGTGTGCCCAGGTGGCCAGAAAGACCAATGGAATCCTGGCCTTCTTCAGCAATAAAGGACCAGGGAAGGGATTATTGCCCTTTACTTCCGCTGGTGAGGCCACACCTGGAGTGCTGTGTCCAGTTCTGGGCCCCTCAGTTCAGGAAAGACATTGAGGTGCTGGAGTGTGTCCACAGAAGGGCAAAAGACCAGGTGAAGGATCTGGAACACAAGTCCTGTGAGCAGTGGCTAAGGCAGCTGGGGCTGCTTGGACCAGAGAAAAGGAGGCTCAGGATACACTGTCCACAACAGCCTGAGTGGAGGTTCTCCTGCGGTGGAAGTCAGTCTCCTCTCCCAAGCAGCTAGCTATTGGATGAGAGGAAACAGCCGCAAGTTGTGCCAGAGGAGGTTTAGACTGGATATTGGAAAAAAACCTCTTCACTGAAAATACGGTCAAGCATTGGAACAGGCTGCCCAGGGAGGTGGTGGAACCACCATACCTGGAAGCACTGAGAAAAACTGGATGTGGCTCCTGGGAACATCAATTAATTGTGAACACAGTGGTGCTGGTCTAATGATTGGATTCAATGACCTTAGAAGTCTTTTCCAACTTAAAAAAAAAAATCTGGTCAGTCTTTAAAATGTATCAGCGGTTAGTGGAAACTCTAAATGCTCAGATGTAACTGATCTACTAGAAAATTTGGATGTGTCTATTCACAAAGGAGAATGAATACAGGCCTTAAAAATCTAGGAATAAGAATGAAAGGGGATGGAAAAGAAGAGAGAATAAGGAGCAGAGCAGTGATGATAATAATGATGATTATAATACTGGGGTTTTTTTTTCTTTTTTAGGAATCAAATGCCATGCTACTTGCTCTCTAAGATTCAGCAATTTCTGTCTTTGAGGATGCTGATTCCACAGACGGAAAGCAAGCTCTGCTGAGGAAACTATGGGGGAAAGGAAAAGAATCAATAGCTGTCATTAATCAGAAGAGGAGCATTTAGAGCTCCTACATAAATAACAAAAACCCATCAGAATCGTATCTCTACAAAGCTTCAAAGATCTTCTAAGTGATCAGGAACAAAAAGCCATCTCCCAAATCATATTGTGGGATGAAAGGCAATATATGTACAGCACATCTCCGTTCTTAATCATATATATGGGAACATCTGTCAGGATACATGTTTCACCATTTGTCCTCCTTTCCACTCCTATGACTATTTTTCACTCAGTGAAACAGCATAGACAAATTAATACAACCTACTAACAAATAAAACATTCATGTCCAAAAATTGGACAGAATCTCAAAAAGGGAAAAACCAAGTCCTCTACAAAAGGCTAAGTTCACCTTCCCACATAAGTTCTGTAGTTCCTCCTTCTGACTGCAGGACTTCACCTCCATTTCAAACTGGAGGTGGAGGGAGGAAGAATTAAACTCTTCAGAATCACTTTCTATTATCATTTAATAAAAGGCAGAAATTCCTACATAAATCACGCAACTTAAAACTCTCTTATTTCTTCTCCCCCATCAATTTCTGTCTAAGGCAGGGAAAATCCACATCTGCCAGAGAAGGCAGAAAGCACAAATTGTAAGCTAAAGGTCTTGCCATGAGGACTGCCAGCGGTGTGGTGTGTGCCTTGACATGCCAAACCTCTGCTTCAAAATCCTTTCACAGTTACCAGCGCAAAAAGCAACAATGGCAGCAAATGGGTGTTTTCTGCTATGCATAAACAGATGGCAAAATTAGTCTCTGGATAAGTAGGTGCACAGTGGTCCAGGTACCTTATTTACCAAATGCTCAACTTATGTGCTATTCATAGACACTGGGAAGAGATTTTTTTTCTCCTCTGGATTAGTAGTAAAAAGACAGCATCTCTGTTGGGACCTTGTAAATTCTGATTCTTTCCTTTAGAAAAGAGAGTAAGGTCTATGCTTTTCCCAACAGACTTCTAAATAATCTTCTAGGGTCACCACAATAAAAAAGTTTCTGAAACCCTAGGCTAAAAAGGGGAAAAGTTACCATCTGAGATGTATCAAAAATCAAACAATAAAAGATAGAGCTTAAGCAATGGCACTGGTCACAGAGAGATTCAAGTGGCTAAATCTATAAGCCAGAGCTTTTAAATGTGGCAACTATAATTCACTTCTAAGATTCCTCACAAGGTATGGCTTTAGAGCCATGTAATACCAGCATAAAATAGATGCATGTCATGCATCTCAGCGGTATGTTTCTCTAATGCATCTTATCAAGTCAACCCTTAACAAGTCATATTTCTACACAGCAGTTACTAAGAAGCAGAGGTTCCTTAACTCTAAGTGCTAACACCATGTTTCATCATGCTTACAGTACACAAGGACACACTGTGCTGGTTCTCAGCAAGTTGTCTTTCCTTGGGATAAAAACCTGGGTTGCACAGACTGATCCGTTCTTTCCAACCCATTCAGTGTCTTTAAAAACATCCATTTCTGGTGCAGCTGTGGTCCTGTGCAAAGGACTGCAATGTCTGCTCTTCTCAGAGGTGAGTAGTGTCTTCCCACAAATGTT
The DNA here is from genome assembly GCF_015227805.2 of Hirundo rustica. Classification (NCBI taxonomy): domain Eukaryota; kingdom Metazoa; phylum Chordata; class Aves; order Passeriformes; family Hirundinidae; genus Hirundo; species Hirundo rustica. The sequence continues at coordinate 36,806,326 of NC_053488.1, read as the reverse complement.
AGGACACATGGATACCACTACCTCTCTCCAAGAAGATTTCACTGCGAGATGTGGTGTTCTGTCTCTTTCATGTAGTGACCATTAGCCAGGTAACGGAAATTTAAAGTGAATTCTTTTGCTTTAGTGCAAAGGCCAGTTACAGCAGCATTGATAAAGGAAGTTAGTGACAAAGATCAAATTTCCTGGATTTAAGCTGCAGTCCCAAGACTGTGGAAGGACCACTTGTTCTTTGTGCCTTAGCCTCTTTAAAAATAATTACAGGGAAAGCAGTACTCCCCTGTTCCACAAATATTCCTTGAGTTAGTTCATCAGTGTTTGTGTGTTTGTGATGCATTCATACAACCAAGGACATGATTGTGAAGAATTCACCAAGCAATAAGCAAGTAACTGTCTTGCTAATAAAAATCAAACATTCTGAAATCAGAAAATGTAAGATTTTAAGACCTCCTAAATTCTTTCTTCATAGATGGACTTAACATGTGGAAATACTCTACTTATGCAGTACTTTAGTGTCCATCCCAGTTAAGCACTAGAGCCCTTGCTCTGGTCCTACATTTAAGACTGAAGACATGAAAAGTATTATCCACCCACCTGAAGCAATGCAAACATTAAAGTGATCCACTGTATAATACAGCCCTGATCCTCTTTCATTGCTGTAGCCAGCAGCCTACAAAGTGCGGCTGGGAAGAAGGCAAATATATGACCTTGTTTAGAGGTGGTATCGGAGCTCTTGTAGTGTGAAACCATGATACAATAGCACCTGTCTTTAGGTCATACTGTACAGTAAGGGACAATGCATATAGCACTGTCATTGAGTACATAAACATTGCTGATTTTACAGTCAAGTAGTTTAGAAAATTCCTGTCTTCACAATACTTTAAAACCAAACAGATAGATTTTTTTCTTGGGTTTTTTTTTTTTTTTTTTTTTTTTTTTTTTTTTTTTTTTTTTACCAGAGAACTGGTATAAGACTCTAAGAAGGCAATACACAGCATATAACCAGGATGGAACACAGAACATCTGTATTTAGTTGGCAGCCGCTTCCACTTACTGGAGTACAGACCCTACTGGCAACAGTACTGTCTGCTTTCTACAGTGTGTGAAATGAAACCATACAAATGTAAGTCATAAATAAAATATTGCATATTTTCATGCTACAGAATATCACAAAAATTCTCCACAGGACTCTTCATATCTGCACTGATTAACCCTAATTTAAAAAACAAAGAAGACACAGTGGTCACATATCTTTGAGACCAGGGTCTGTAAAACCTTGAGAAACATGGAGGCCAAAATCAGCTCTTCTGTCTGATGATACTGAGTGTGCAAGCCACAACACTCATGTCATATGCATTTACTTAAGCATAATGAGCAAAGTCCTCTGGCACCAGCATATTGCCCTAATTGGTCAGCAGTTCACACTGCAATGCTACTGACTGCTCATATAGTGATAGACCAATATAAATTCAAGTAGCTACTACAGCTACTGAAAATAGGACAAAAAGCAGAAGACAGTGGCAGCCCACTCAAAGTGTTGCAACAGTATTTAAAATCCATCCTCAGAAATACAGAACCCGGAAATTATTTACATTCCAATTAATTCCCTCAAAAATCCTTAAAAATATTGTTTCCAATTTCTTTAAATGAAGACACTGCATACGGAAGAGATTTATTTAAACTAGGCCTCACCTTCAAGGCTCTCTCTGAGGCTGGCACTTGGGAATAAGGGAACAAGATGACAAATCCCTCCAAAACACCTCTTTGCAACCAAAAGTGAATAACTCCAAACCAAAAGTGCTCACCCAAAAGCCTTCTACAAATCCATTTCAGGCACTGGGCAGGATCCAAATATTTGCAGGACCATATCACCACTCAATAAAAAATCAGCAAACAAGAGTAATTAAATAGGGAGCAATGAATTTCAATATTTCTTCAGGGTATACAAGAAAACATGACTCAAAGCACATAGCTATTACGTCAGTCTCTGCCATCCCACTTTAACAACCTGCGTACAATATACAACAGACCAACAACTTGTTTAACAGAATTTAACCTTCAGCCACTGCTTAACACACACTGAATGAGCAATACTGAAGGGCTGGAGAAACAAGTGACTGTTGTCCCCATGCTACAACACACTTGTTCCAACTGGCCTCACCCACCCTCCCTGACATCACCATTTCTGAAAGAACACACTTGGGCAGGAAGAACTTCTCCATACAAACTGAGTGTACTTGTTCAAATAGAAAACCCTCACTCCTCCTCACAGCACCCGAACACAGATGAGCCAGAAACAAGCTACCATCTGAGAGGAGTACAGGAAACGCTTCTGCATGTTAAGCAGCATTTGGCATCTGCAAGCCTGGACAAGGCACCACGGCAATGATGGCAGGCACCAAGGCAAACTCTTCATTTCAAGATGTGTGTACTTATCTGCACTACAATGCTTTCAAAGGTTTCCATGCCTATTTTCTAAACAGCTGTTGTTCTCCACAGCTGTAAAACAATCACACTCTTGAAAGCACACAAAAATTATGGACCTTTTGAGATGGGTCAAACAAGAACCTTGGCCTCAAACACAGGGTAAAAATTGCGACAAACAGTGCATTTAAAAAGAAACATTTTAACCAGTAATTATATGTGACAAGACAGAAGGAGTCCTTTCATCCAGTAACTGCCATTTGCTTACTTTTTAAGAAGATAATAAATGTGGCATAAGAAAAAAAAATGCTTAAAAATTAAACCAAGACCATTCTTTTTTTCACTCAGATGCATAGAATGGTAAAGAGAAAGAATTATTTCAATCATTTCCTTAATAATACATGTAATATTTAAATAGATTTAATAGTGCTGCTCCAAACCAATGAATTATGAGTTTAAAACCTATTAAAATGTAATGTTTTTTCCCTTAGCTGAGGGGAGAGAGATTTAAATTCACTGAATTTTAATATTTCAGCTTGAGCTGCAGGAGGTAGAGAAAGTCCAAATGAACTATTCCATCAGCAGCATTCGAGCATGAACATTTTAATCAGTTTTACTTCCTTGGAGTTCTCCAACACAGTTTACGCTGTCATTCTGAAAGCACTTAACACAGAGGGTGTGAAAAACCACCAAGGCTTGTTATTGCCTTCACAATTGATGGCAAATAATTTTGCAGACTTCCTATCATTAAAATGTCACTGCTAAAAATTGAGGTTCAGCATTTCTTGTGCTAAACTGCATTTTCTTCGAACACCATCACATAACTGTTCTTAAGTTTTTCGTACATTATCTCTCTCCATGTGATAAGCAGGCACACAAGCCTTCATTTCTGCCTTACTGCAGTTGAAAAATTACTATTTTAAACAGATAAAATTCTTTAAAAGTTACAAGTTAATTCCCTGGTTCCCTTATTAAAATGTAACCACACTCTCACAGCATGTTCCAATTGTATAGTATAATGGATTAAAGAAAACAAACCCCAGCATTTTAAGAAACTTAGATGACTCAATTTATTAATACAGGAAATAAAAACATCATTCCTAATTAGATTATATTACTAATTTAAGGCTACCATTTGTGTGCTGCTCCAACAGTGCAATCTTGCAGAATCTAACCTAAAACCATGGCAGCATGACACATGACAAGATCAACTAAATATATCACATCGCTCATCCTGGAACACCCAGCCTGGAAGGTAGCTATGGATGTGCACTACAGACTGCCCTGAGCAAGAATGCTGCACCACACTGCCATGGCAAATACCAGAGGCAGACTCTGGATGCCTGCAGATTTACAGTCCTCCTGCATCATCCTTATGATATACCCACTTTTGGTTTAATTTTTCCCACCGCATCTCTCCAGAAGATGATAGATGATATTTAACTTGTTTGAGCCCATCAACAGTTTTAAACTGAACATGACCTGTGAAAGAAGCCATTATAACTCTGTTTCATTCCATTAAACATAACTAGTTTATTGTCAGGAGAACAGGCAGTCTCTCTGGGTTCCGGGCTCACTTCAGTATTTTGCATTTAAACTGCATGGATCAGTGATTTGGTTCATTTACCAATGCAGATAGAATAATATTGCAAAGTTAAAAGGTGCTTCATCAGATCCCATTAAATCAGAGCACATTCATATAAAAATATATACATGTGAAACACAAAGAGAGATATGATCTGTGCACCTTCAATTCTTTTCTTGTGCCACACTCCATTCTGGTAGCATGCAGTTTCAACTCTACACCAGAGTTGCTCTGCTTGAACCAAGTCAGTTTAGCATGAGTGGGTTGAACCAAATAGGATGCCGCAAAAACAATGAGAGACTTAAGCTACAATTTTATTTCAAAAACTCAAATACTGCTTCTGTTTTTGTCAATACATAATTCAATGGGTTAAACAAGCATTACACGTTTTAAAAAATACCACAAGGTTAAAAGAACACATGCCCTGTCAGACTTACTAAAGAGAAAAATAATGTAAGACAACATAATCAGATACATTAAAAAGCCATAATTTCCAATTATGTTCTTTATTGGTATTCAATTTACAAAGTATGACTAGCCTTTTCTAGCCCCATGTTACATTTTCAGACTTTAAATCTTTCTAAGTGTGGGTATAACACTCCTGGGGGATTCTTGCTACATAATCTTAAGTTTATTCGATAACTTGCATTCCTGTTTATTACATTTTAAAAAAAATAATCTCTAAAAGACTGCAAGAGATTACTTCTCTTTAAACCTAATGAGTACTCAATTTCAGTCTGTACTGCTCCTGATTTTCTAAAATTAAAGAGGAACACACAGTACTTCCTAAGTCAATATAAAACAGCTGAGTGAAAAAAGGCAAGAGCAAGGTAAAAATCAGGCTTGAGAGGGAGGCAAGGGCTGGCCAAGTTTAATGCACAAACCCAGTCTGATAGTTTAGAGAAGTTGGAGACAATAGAATTTCAGCTGACATGAAAAGCCAAACTCAGACAGGAAGAGAAAATAAATTTTACTTCTGTCTGGTGGGGAAAAAACCAACAGAATTACTGTCAGGCTCCCAGACAAGTGTCTCATCTGTTTATTTTTATTCTCTGTGGTTTATTGGTTCATTAAAGCAGGATAAATTTAAGTAACTAGTGCAATGGCCAGTATCTGTAATATCGCACACTTTATTTTACACTTGCTTCCTTTACTAGAAATCAAATTCCTTTTAGCAGTCTCTCCAATGCAAACAAAGGTGAATGGAAAAAACATGCACAGGTAGACTGTGAAGTGTATGCATGTGCTCATATACACAAAACCACATATGCACATATATAAACACACTAAAAATGCATATGCAGCACACACATATAAAAGCTTTAACAAAGAAGCCAACCTTTAGCTACTTACTTTATGCAAAGAATGTTAATAAAAGGCAGTATTTTTGGTTAACTAATGAAAACTAATTGGGAAATAATTCATTTCCCACTCTCCCCACTGGAGCGTAAAAGACATACAACAAATGTTATTCATGATTCTACACGATGCGCTCTGATTCACCCCCTTCTTCCTAGCGGGCACTTCAGCAGAAATAAGGGTTACTCTTTTCCATTTATAATTTCTAATTGACTACCAGTGCTTTCTTGTGGTCAGAAGTATACAAAATAGAGTTAGAAACAGCCTATTAAAAACAAGCTACAATCAGACTGCTGCTCTAAACTACTGTCAGCAATGATCAGAAAGTCCTGATTTCCTTGTTAAAAGGCAGAGCCATAATTGAAGCAATATCTTCGCTTCAGATTGATTATTCGGCGACCCTTATCCACATCTTCATTCAGCAATTTGAATTTTAATGAAAGTAAATGGAATAATTAGCATTTCAAAGTGTGTTTGATACACTGAATAAAAAAAGAAAAATACTTTTATGTATAATCTATACACAAAAGAAAAAGCATTTGGAGGATGCAGAAGATGCAAAGTACAGTTTTAGTGTCTTCATTAGAACAACTAAAACAACTGCTTGCTTCAGCTGCATAATTATACAAGAGAATAATGTGTTATTAAGCTATGACTTCTCACCTTTATTTTATGTACTGTGAACAGCCAGGGCTTTCATTGTTATGTATGTCTGTCTTCTCCAGTTATAAAATATAAGCACTGTGGCTGCCCACACCTATAAAATCTCAGTACTGGGATAATACCACTGTCAGTTAAGGTTTTACAAGAGGGGTTCCACGCACCTGTATTTACAGGTGACTAAAAGCAGGACACCTACAAGCACGGCGGGGATGAGTTTTTCGATTTTGGTGGGCATGTTTTGGTTGGTTGGTTCGGTGTGTGGGTGTTGTTTGGGTTTTTTTTTAAAGTAACAGCTATTTTTTAATGTAAAAATAAAAAGTGTGGTTAATATTAAATTAAAGAGTCTTGAACCAAGATGCAGAAAAAGATATGGGCAGAGGGATGGGAAAAAAAGTCTATCATATCAGGGGTACCTGTTACCATGGCTGCAGAAGCAGACTGGCAGGTGGTATGCAAAGGAAATGTTACTTAAATAGAAAAACAAAACCAAACCAAAGCAACCAAATACTGAGCCTGCTTTGGGGAACAGATACAAGACAGACATTAATTACCCCATTAGTCTTCTTGGCACAGTGCAAGCAAAAGTCTTCAGGTAGTAACCATCTTTTATGAAGATCAAGCTACTGAACTTCACCACTGCCCACAGCTTTTGCCCACCTGATGGAAATGAGTTCATGCAAGAGAGAAAGAAAAAGAAAAGCCATTTACAAACACTAACAGAGCTAAAATGGAAAGACCACATACCCCAATGATTGCGTTCAGTTCTGCCATGGTCACTTGTTTGGCACGCTCCACAGCCTGCACCACTTGTTGCTGGTGCTATAAATGAAGATCAGAAACAGAATAAAATTACTTGTTTTCTAAATTATTAAGCACAGATTCTTACTTTTACTGGTTTTACTTGTGTTTATAAGACATGCAAGAACTGAAATAACTGTTCCCTATTAGACAGTCACATTGTATGCTGATAGGCAAGAATATACAGGCAAGGGGAGGATTTTTATTTTTATGCCATTATATCCTGGGAATTACACTTTTGCTTCTCAAACAGCTCTTTCACAACCTGGCTAAATGGGAAACTCTCTTCCTTTTGTTTATCAGCAGAGTGCTTTTGAATTTAAATGCCATCTTCAAATGTAAGCCTCTTTCCTCACAACTATGGAAACTTTATGAATAAACCCCATCCAGTATTATTAAAAGAAGGGTATATATTTTCAACAAGCACATGGCAAACATATCACTGAAGAATATAGATTCTCATCCTAGCAAAGCAGCTCAGCCATGAGAAAAAAATTTAAAATTACATTCACAAATCTGTGAAACATGTGAAAGAGAACTAATTATTTCAATCCTCAACATCTAAATTTTAATAGCTTTATAAAGTCCATCAAAAATACATGGTCTAATTAACAACAGAGTTTACAAGCTCCAGTGGTGGTATCAGTTTGAGTGATACAGTATTCCTGCAGTAAATTCAAAATTTCTATATGTTGAAAGCTGACTGGTATTCACTTGAAAACATCAAAGACAAACAAATTAAGGTTCTCATCTTGCAATCAGATCCATGCCTGTCCAGACCTCCACCAGTGGCAAATTAATCTTCACACGCAGCCTCCCAGAAGTGGGATGACATAGAACAAACAGGTGCAAGGAGGGATCATGGAGAACTGCGAGTAGGTTGTGTGATCTGCACCGAGAGTGAGACATTGCTGATTTACAGCCACAGGTTGAACAGAAAAAGGAGTCACCTGACTATCTGGAGAGGCGCAAAAACTGTAACAATGAGACATCAGCTCTGCATAAAAATCAACATCCAGATGGGTTTTGGCAAAAAGTTTAAGGGAAGGGTTGAGAAGGTCTCTTTAAAGAGTTCAAGTTTGCCTTCCCATGTCTGTGTATAAGAGCAGAATCGAGCAAAGACACAGACCATCTTGTACAGCAACTCCTCCTGTGCAACCTTAGCAGAAGCAAGAAGTTGCATAAAATAAAATGAGGACCCAAATCCTGAAGACCACCACCAACACCAGAGTTAGGTGGAAAGAATTGGGACTCCCTAGAAATCACTCTGAGCCCCACTTCAGGAGGGGCTTAAAAATGAAGGGCTGTAAAACAAGTGTGCTTCTATTTCATGGGCTTGGCAGGCTCAGATTTCACAATTCTCAGCACAACATACAAACATAAATGGAATTTTCACTTGCAAGCCCTTTTGCATAAAAGTTCTCCGAGCAAAGAAAAACAAACCTAAAAATTCACCCATAACTGTATGTCAAGGTTTTGGCTATATAGAGTTAATTTTTATGCAGCAGTCATGAGATTTGTCGGGGGAGGGGTGGGGGGCTGTTCTATACCACCCCACCTCATTGATTCAGGGCAAAAATGAGGGATTCTTGGACTTCCAGAAGGAATGGCTTTTGGTCCAGGAAAGCAGCTGGAGGGTCTGTCTTTCACTGTTTTTTGGACCTGTGCTTGGTGAATAATTTTTCTTGTACATCAGCCTCTCTCTGCACTTTTTTTTTTTTTTTTAATTAGCACTGTTGCTATTACTGTCTGTTTTCTTATCTCATTGCTGTGTCCAGTATTTTGTTCTTATCTCAACCCATAATCTCTGACTTTTTCTCCCACGGTGGTGGGGGAAGTGGCTGCATGGTTTTCTTTTTAGTGGGAACACTAAACTGGGGAGTGCCATTCCTAACCAATGACACTAAGAAATTCTGATCCCAGCTAAGGAACACAGATAAATGCAAGTAATGAAGGTCGTAATTTAGAAACACTCCCAGAAGGAAGAAAATGGTTTTAGAATTTGTTTAAGCAAAGAATTACATGAAGGAAATGACTGAAGACTACCTATAATACTGCTACTTCGTAGCTGTAAACAGAATTACAGAAGTTCCATTCAGAGTTTTGTAAAACTACAGTGCCAGTATAAACCAATCTGCCGCTTATAAGAAGACAATGTAAAGATTAAAAAGCAGGTTGAACATCAGCAAACATGTTCTTGGTATTCAAGAAAAAAAAAAAAAAAATTAAAAATCCAGTGTATCCCTGCCACAGATACCAGACAAAAAGGAAATCATGGTATTCAAGCACCAAGTTCATGATAATATGTTATCAGCTCCAGGTTGTCACTTCTTAAGGATAGATACAGCTTTCACAGATTATATAGCTGAAAGCCTGGTGACCCACAACTCTATATGTCAACAGGATGATTATAAAAATTGCACCACTATTTTCTGGTAAAAGTCATTCACACCATGGAATTTTTTGTCAAGTCATTAAAAAAAAAAAAACCAAAAGAACAAAGCAGAGTTTCAAAAATTTTTGCTTTTTCAAATAAGAGCATTTGCTGAGTTTATAGTCATCTTCTCCTTCTTAGCATTTCACAGGCCATGCTTTTTGTGCTGAGGTAAGGAAAGCTCTTGTATATATAAGTGTTCTCTTCCAACATCAATTTACTTAAATCCTGTTCCCAGGAAAAGAAAAAATTTTCTAAGGCATCTACAAAAGCTGGCCTAAATCCATCAAAATAATTGTAGAAATTACTTCAATTTTCATCCAGGTTTTGGAAAATAAGTCAACTCCACAAGAGCTAGAGTGTTTTCTGTTCCCCTATGGCAAACACATAAAGAATAGCTCTCAGAACAATTAGGGGAAAATGTTTTTTCATTCTTAGGTCAGAGGAAGAGAAGGTGAAGCGATGAACTACCAAAACCCCACTTTTTGATTTGTGCCAGAACAGCCACACAATCCATCTTTCATTGATTTTAATAGGTTTGGGATCAAGACTACACAGAGAAGATAAAACCCAAGGGCCTAGTAACTTTGAACCTAAATTAGGTACAGCAGAGAAAATTAAAACTCTCCTATTACTAGCTGCTTTAACATTGATTTAATCTTCAGTGGCTTTGTATGCAAAAGACTCAAAATAGATGGTTTGTAATTAGCCTTTCCATCACTTCCAGTGCATTGCAGCAACCGAGGAGGCACCTCAAAAAAACCCATGGGGGGCATACCCTGAGTGACCCTGGAGCTGCTTCAAGTTACAGACAAAAACCACACACTTGAGTGAAAAAGGGCACAGGAAAGCCCATGCAGGTTTGAAGAGCTGTCTACTCACAGCCTTTCTGAAACGGGTGGGCTGGTGGTTCCACATTACCACCCATGGCTCTAGGAAGAGGCGGGGATCTCTACACACAGCGAAGGAGCACAGCTGGGTCCAGGGACCCACTGCGACCCAAAACCACGGTGAGGGGCAGAGAGCCAAGGGGTCTGCTGAGCAGGATGGCAGCTGACTGGCTCAGCCTGAATTGGTACTCAAGGATGGATGGTTCCAATACCTGCCAGATGCCCAAAGACCTCCTGGGCTAGCAGACCAGAGACAAGCAGCATGATACTAAAACCCAGCAGCATACATCCGCCTGCCAATCAAGTGATCATGCAGCGACTTACAGCCAAGCAAAACCAGCTACACTAAAAAAGGGTTACTTTTCCCCCCCCCCAACCAAATACAGACACAGTGTTGCAACTTTCACACACATTTAATGCTAGCCTTCCTCTGTGCACACAAGCAAATGACAGATCTGGGTTTTTTTCAGTTGTGGGAAAACAGTATTTTGTACTGCATTTAACATGCCGGAGCAAAGAGCTCAATATCCTGCTCCACCTGTCACGCAGACTAGTTTCTCCTTTCTAACTTCTTCTCGTTTCTTCTCTCCTTTTTGCATTCTGCAATGAGCGTTGTGTCTGTACTTGCATCATTTAAGTCAGTGGGTAGCAACAGCTACAGAGACCACAAGAAGAATCTAGGTTTTTTCACCATCACATTATTTCACCACACACTTGTCACCTAGCCCTGGCTTATGCCCAGGCACTGCAACATGGTGGAAAATTCCCAGGCTTTATATACCATGTCAGAGCTCTCCACAACTCCTGATGACAGTGAAGCTGTGCTGACAGCAAGTGAGCGGCCAAAATTCCCCCAGGCACGGACACAATTATACTAGTGTTAAAAACCCCTAATTACAGCCTGTCTTCAGGATCACCACCAATACCCAAAGCAAAACTCACTGAAAATTTTACTCTGAAGAAGCAAGCAGCCTCTGCTATTTGTTACTTGTATTATTTTGTTGTTATGTTATATGTTTAGAGGAAGTACAGGTCTTGCTTAAGAACTGCAGCACTGACCTTTTTGGAAGCCCTATCTACAGACAGGATAATGAGACAAGTCTGTGCCAAAACTACTACAGAGAATTGGAAAGCAAATACACATTCACTGTGGAGTACAACACACACTGTAAAAGCTGGAAGGGACAAGTTGGGTCACTGCATCCAGGCACCGTAACTCAGACAAGATATAATAACTACTTCAGAAAAATGTAAGAGCATTATTAGTAATATAAGCATAAATTGCTAATGAGATGCATTCTTTGGCAGAAGGATTACAGACCTCTCAGAGTTTCCTTGTATTTACTGTTAAGCTCTAGTCTCAGGCAAGTCTAAGACAGAGGGAAATAATTCTGGCTTCTCAGCCTCACATCTCAGACCAAAATCTAGTTCCTCTTGATCAGGATGTAAGAACTCCTGCTCTACTTCTACATAATGGATCTCACACTTCTCATTCAAATTTACCGGATTTTAGAAACATCTCTAGGGAAAGTTTGTACAAAGAAGAGCAAGCATATTATGGCCCACATCAGTCTCTTAAAAGGAAAACCATCAACGGATATCAAAATGTTTGCAAAGAGAAGACTCCAAGCAGAATTTCCTTTTGATGTTTGTTTACATGTATGCATTCCGTGCTTGGCATTTTATTATACTAGAAAGTATATCTGACCTCCTTAATGTGCACATGGAACTGAAGATGCCTGTTAAAAAAACAAACCATCTAGCTTGCTATTAGCTAGATCACTGGCAGCTGGAAGGGATAGTGAACCTTCCAAAAAAGTTTACTACAGCCTCTTTCAGCCTTACAAAATGCTTACACTGAGCCATATAAGTTGACAGGGATCAATCCTGGCTTATCAAGCAGTTTTTGCAAGTAGTGCTGAGCTCCAAGTTGCCACAACTAGATCATTTGCTGAACATCAGCCAGTTTACATGTGTTTACACGTGTTACATGAATATGAACACAGACAGTATTTACTCAAAAAAAAGGTAACTGTGATATGTATCTCCAGACACGCTGAAGAAATGCCACTATCCAGCACTTGAGGCCATTCAGCACTTAGCCCACAATGACAGCCAACTGCTGCAACCAGCCACATATACCACCTTGAGCAGACAGAAACTAGCCCCTTGAAAGCCACAGGGTTGTGAAAGTCATATTCTGCTGAAGGTGGTAAATTCAGCTGAGAAGTGTCAATTAGCAGAGGTGCTGTCTATGGCTATAGATACAAAATTAATTGCACTGTACTGGCTAGATCATTCAAGCATGGGAACACTGAACTATCTACCACCTGCAGCAGATCAAAAGTAAATTAACTGAATGACCACAATCTATACCCTTGCAGGCACACCTTTCACTTCATGCAACAGGAACTACTTTGAGCACACTGGTATCTCACAATATCACACAGAGGTGGAAAACATCTGTGGCAACACAGGAAGCCCAAAACCACAGCAGAAATTGAACAACACATTGCCTCTGAGGTCCATCTCACATTTTTGACCACAGAATCACTCTCTCCTACAAAAATGGGAAGCTTGTATTTCTTGGTGCTGTTCTTTACAGTTTGCCTAAACTGGAATAAATGTAAAAACAAGGTATTAGTTGACTGTATGTTTAGGTAGGTTAGAAACTTTGTTTTAAATACATGATTAGATGATGTACAGCACAATAAAACTGACTGAAGCCTGGAGAATTTACTGAACACTTTACTGGACTGTCACCGAGACACACAAAGCAATCACACGCAGACAAGAGATTTTCGCAGAGGTTCCTCTGATCCAGCTCCCAGCTGAAAGAGCGGAGAGAAGCGACCCCTTTGTTTATTCTTTTACTTTTATACATTTGTGGGTCTAGCAGAAGATTGGCTTTTTGGGGTTTCCACCCCTCAGCCTCAGTGGCCAGACGAATTGTCAGTTACAATAGTTTTCAGGTTAGAAATATGCAAACAAAGGACAAAGAATGAAAAACAAAGGATTTTTTTATATTACTTCTGTAGGAAAGGTAGAAAAACTGCTCTAATATTCTACAGTAACTAAAAGATCTGACTCCATTTATGAAAATCAAAGGCTAATAAAAAACTCAGAAAAACCAGGGTAACATCGGACTGCCCCCAGAAACAAAGCAGTAGTACACAGTAGGGTGATATATTATAAATGCCTCCTTTTCACAAGATCTCTAGCGATTTTGCCCACAATTTCTTACTTCTAAGTGAGTTATCACAAGCCATTGATTCCTTACAAAGTTAACAAGCAATAAGACAAGTTAACCTGGTGCTATTATGAGGCAATAATGTTGCCATCAGTGCATGCAACCACTGTATTTTGTTCATTTTTCCCTCAGGCATAATATAAAGCAGCCTGATCACATTTTTCAGCCACTATTCCACAATTAGACTGTATGTAAAATGCATAAACAGCAAAAGCATGCTGCAATTCAATTCTCTATTAATCTGGATGATGAAATAAAGAGACTTCTATTAAGACATTAACTTTTTTAAGACACAAACTAGAGAGAAACCAAGACTATCAGTACACTCAAATATGAAGCTCAGTTCTGTTTTGACACATCAGTATATGCCAATATAGACTGAATTAAACATGTATTCTTACTAGAAGAGGTCAAACAATCATCAAGAGTTTCCTAAATCCGTTACAGAAGCAGTCACTGGCAGCTGCACTGTCAAGACACATGAAAACCTTATTTATGCTTCCCCTCTCAATCCTTCCCTGCTGTCTATATATGGTATGCTACCTCTGCACAGCAAATAAAGCCATGTAACTACACTTACAGAAACTCTGAAGGAGTCAAAGCACAAAACAGCTACTTTTTTTAGATCTGTGCAGGACTTGAATTCTAGTCCTCAGCAATGGAGCAAGAACATTATACATCGTTTAGTTTCCACATATCCATCTTAGTAAGCAGAGAGTACAGTGGCACTCACAAACACGATTCTAGTTTTGATGGCATTATTCTTGTTTCAGATACACACATGGCACACACAGAGTGCATTAAGTGAACAACAATAAGGAGCACACAGCCTCTCATCTGCAGTGGGATGAGCAGCTCTCTTGAAAGGCATTGGCATTTTATGTAACAACTGAAAAGCCAGGAGAAAGTCGCATCACGTTCTCAGGCATGACGTTTTGCAGATGCAATACACAAAAATACACCTTCCAGTTCTGTCTTTGCAGCTACGTATTGTATTGAAATGAAACCATGTTCTAAATTGATGCACACTAACCTGCACCAACAGATCCCAGTCTCCAGTCCCTTTCCTTCAGAGGGATGGACAAGGAAAGCCATTGTGCACCCAAGGTTTCTTTTCATGAACACTTCCTATTTACTTCACACACACCAGTTGCTCAGAAGCTTTCTCATTAGCTCCCATCAACTCCGCCAAATCTCGATGCCTCTTAAATTATCTACAATGCACTCACAATAATACTAGTAAATCATAATTTGGAGAAAATTAATGCTTAGAGAAATTAGCTCACAGTGAGTTTCAATTTTCTGTTCATATTCCCCAAATACGTAAAACCATATAAGGATTTAAGGGAGTAAGTAATCAGGGATACAGAGAGAAAAAAGCCAACATAAAAACTGTGTTTCTATGCCTGCTGTGTTGAACATCATTATTCATGTACCAAAGCAGAAGTTTCTTCTGAACTTAAGCATTCGTTGCCAAGGATTACGCCTTTCTAGCATTTTTGCAAGCTGTCTTTGATTTCAGAGTCACAAAATCATAATTGCAAGAAAAACTACATTGTACGTTTAAGAAAAATATTTAAACTAAAATTCTGCTTTGACATTACAACACATTCTATTTCATAAATATAATTAAATGGTATTTTAATAGGCTTAAAGAAGAAAACGATGATAAAGTGATAACAGCACAATGGAAAGTCATCTACAAGTGCCAAGAGATTCAAAAGAGTTTCAACACAAAATCCCACTTTCGTAACAGATACGATGATGCAACCATTTAGATTAGAAGCACCACAAATGACGACCTACCTCCTGGGACAAGAAGGGAATGACTTGTGCACATATAGCATTCAGCCTCTTGACAATTTCTGCCTGCAAGTAACAACAAAAAAGAAGTTCAATTACATAAATACTCAAATGTGACTGTCACCCATGAACCCTAAAGAGACATTTGTTTGGTTTTTTTCCAACTCTGGCCATCCTCTAGCCAAGAGATGTTTTCAAAATAACAAAAACATTTACAAATGGATCCAAAAGTACTTAGGAAACTAGTAATTTCTGGCTAAAATCTTTTCCTTAAAAACCACTATTTAGAACTGATACAAAGAATAGTTCATTTTGATTACACAATCACAGGAATTTAAAGAACAGAATCTTCAGGAGATGTAACAAAAAAGATTTACAAAATTCTGTGTATCAAACTGAACTTTCTCCTATGATAGAAAAGGAAGGATCATTTGAAATAATAGCAATGCCATTGTAAGCAAAGGCAGCAAATACACAATTTATGTGTAACAGTATCCTAAGAACATTAGCCTTGTAATATACAGCATATCATGAGAACATTAGCATTGTAATATACAATCTTACTGATAATCATTCTACCATATATTTCAGAAAGGAATACTGCAATCTTGTAACACGCTTCTGCTGTTATCTGTTCTCCTTTTTAGTAGTAGTTTCTTTCATGCAGCAACTGTAACCACAAATTAATAATACACAATGTTTTATTTTCATACAAGAGATAAATTCTTATTCTCTGTATTTAATCTGAAAATCTCAATAGAGACAGAGGAGAACTGTTTAGTTAACACAAGAATTACAGCTCCAGAAGCAGAATATTCAAAGCCACACAGACTTTTCTACCATAAATCATAATTTTCTTACAGTGAATTCTAGCCAGGATCCTCATTTTACGATCGGACAGAATGCTTTTCCTTTCACAAAATTACAAATCATGCGATGAAGATAAACTAACATGCAATTTAGCATTCTTCCTTCTGAAAGCAAGCCTTCCAGCCTTTTTGCTATGCTGTCTTTTAAACGGCAAACACTTGGAAAAGAATCTACAGATCAGAAAGGCACACAAGTAGCAGTAAAAAGTGCTATTTTATATTTTCATATAAAATAAATCTGTGTTCAAGGAATATTACCATTAGAGAGCTATGTAACCAGCAGACATGGTTTGCAAGAGGTAAGAGCACATGTGAAACAAACTCTGCCCTCTTGTGCATACTGTGTGATACACACGAGTTAATACATGCTATTTTGGAATACAACTTCTTCCTTTCTCTGAAGACCACCTAGATTCCATTTGCTATTCTATGCAGCAATTTCTATGTTAAGCTGTCCTTGTATCTCCCTACTGGTCTTTGCTGTTTATGCAAGTCCTCACCTCATTAAATTTATGCATTTTAATTTTTTAAATTATTTTTCTACTACATCTATTTATTCAGCAGCATAATTACTTTATAGGATACTTTATAATATTTTCTGTTCAGTAAAAATCTAAATTTTCCACAAATTTCAAGTGCATCTATAATATCAGATAGCTCACAAGGCAAAACCAAAATATTCCTTTAAATAGATAGCATTCACTGTACTAGTTGACAACAAAATATATTAACTGCTTGTTACACAGAGCAGCACAGGGAGCAACAAGCTGTGCGAACCTAAGCTTCAGCCAGAAAGGCTGCATAATCCAATACAGCACTACTTGAATAACAGCATTACTTGATTAAGGAAATGTAGACTGTAATACAAGGCACAGCTGTAAAGTACCTGTTCTCAGCGGTTCAAGCACCACTAATCTAGTCATTTCCAAATTTTGAGTTCCAGCCACACTGCTATTTTTTTTGAGAAATCTCCCAAGCGCCGTAAAGCCAGAGAGAAAACTACACATTCTCCTCAAGGCTTTTCCACATGAGCAGAAAATTCCCAAGTGCCCCTGTCTTGGCATAAGCTGAAGCCATTCTGACCTGCCATTTAACACACATACGTGCCTTCATAAAAATAAGGCATATCATGCTTTCTTCTGCTGCAAAACAACTCCTCTCCATCTTTAAAATGCCTGTGCTGCCTGTCACAACCTTGCTCTGCATAGCACCATGGGGTTAGCCTTTAGAAAACTACTCTTCTGCCTCAGCTACATTAGCTGGATACCTTTAGTGCACTGCTAGGGAACTGAGACCAAAATCAGCTCCAACTGCCATGCAGAAGCTCAGCATCTAACTCTAAAAAGCTCATAGATTCATAAATTTTAAGGCCAGAAGGAATTTTTACAATTGTCTTATCTGACCTCCTGGGTAACACAGGCTGTAAAATTCCACTGGCTTCCCCATCAAACCTGTAAATTTCCGTTCAGCTAGGAGAAGGCTTAGTCAACAAAAATAATTTTATTCAACTCACGTTGAGGCATTTCTTCTCAAGTAAGGTACTCAACCATAGATATTTCAAGTTATTTCAGTTATGATGTTTTAATTTTGATCACTTCTCTCCCCCTCCCCAGAAGAAGAATGTCTCTCTTCTACTGCTCTTCTGGCCAAAATGTGGCTGAAATATATTTACTCAGAATTTATATAAAAATTCACCTCTGGCAGATTCTGAACCTGGGAAATGTTGAACTAAAAAGAGTTTTCTAAAAAGCTGTAAGTAACTGAGAACAGGTGGCTGAATATGCACAGTTACACAACTGCAATAAATCTCTTGAAATCAGTCCCGCTGGAGTGCAGAACGAGTCCTTTCATGCTGTATGCAGGGAAGCGAGCTGATGGAGACAGCACCCAGCTCAGCCTATGGAGAAGAAAAAGAGCTAAAACAGTTTCAAGTGATGTCGAAACATTCCTCAGCACCATTTCTCTGCTAGATCCGTCACAACAAAGCCAAAAAAGCCCTTGCTATGCCAAAGTGTTTGCATTTCTTCCTCATTAAAACAGTCTTCACTTTCCCTAACAAAAAGCATTCCCAGTAGCACGGTTGTGCATAGTTACCTTTTATCATCCTCCAAACTCAGGCAGCAAGGAAACAGCCAGCTGAGCAGCAGCAGACTGCAGAGACACAGTATGATTGAGACACAGACTGCCTACCTTTGGAGACCACATGCAGTCTGAAGGCATGAAAGAAAACACCATGTACATGCACAAATAGATAGGAAGGTACACATTCTGTAGCAAGAAAAGTCTCACACCAGACATTTTCACACAGTAAATATGAAGTACACTCTGTCTCAATACTGCAACTGTTGCAACAATTAACTGCAGGAGATAATGCCACAGCAACAGGCTTGATTGTCTTCCACAAAACATACAAGAGAAAGGAGCTAGCTGCCAGAAGCCAGTTGAGCGAGTTTCTTAAGATGCTGCCGTGAAGCTTGAAGGTGCAGGTACTGATGACACAGATTAGCATCTCAGGAGACCTATTCCTAGCCCCCGGAGGAAACCTGAAAACTCATTCTTCTTCACCTAAGGTACGAACTCTGACGCAAGCTAAAGCACAACTCCATATTTCTACTAACGCACATTTTAAAACTCTACATTTGAACAACAGTTTAGGAATTTTTTTTTTTTTTTTTCTGTTACCCACCAGGTCAACAGGTTTTTCATGATCAGTCTAACAGCCAGGAGAAGGAAAAAGAATGATTTCATAAAACCAGGCATCCAATTCCTCACATGGAAAGTCAAAGTTGCCTCAGAAACACGGCTGCTTCCACAGTCATCTAATTTTACTTCTTTTGTCCCACAGGACCGGGCTTTAAGGAGGCTTCATTTATTTACAGGCCCTTCCACTGGGCTTCAGTTATCAGCCAGCAATGCTACAGACATACACACTTCTAATGGCCTCTGTTTTGAAACCAAGTCTAATCTGATGGCTCAGTGCCCAAACTCCTTTTCCAGCATAGCCATTAAAGGATGTAGGTTATTGCTGTTGTCACCATTGATATTTGTCATTGTAATGTAATTAGGGCCCTAAAATGATGCATTACAGCCCTTGGCACAGTTTCTATTATAATCTTTTCTTCTGCTCACTGAACTGCGACCTGCTTTCTGATGAATAACAGACAGACAGCTTTAGGGTGAGGAAGAGATTCATCAAAGTAGTATTTTCCAGCTTTGGAAATAAAATAAATAAATAAATGAGTAAGAGGGCAACCTAAAAAGAAAAACATGTGGGGGGGTGAGGGGGAAGGAAAGCAAACAGCATACTTGAATTTCATCTGACCACTTGAAATTCTGATTGCATCTAATGAATCTTTCTTAGGACAATATATTCCCAGCCTGTGAATCACATTGTTAATTGGGGCTCTAATCTGCTATCCATCAGCCTATGCCAGCACTGTAAATTCCAATTACATTTATAGGTTATGTAGGTCATGCATTCCCAAACAACTATATTCACGGATATCCCATGTAAACTGGCATGTTTTGTGAAATGCTGTTGTTAGTGTTATTGAATGTTATAATAGTATTCAAAGCTTTATGAAAGCTCCTGATAAACAACTGCTAAATTATTGCCTGTGGATACAGCATGACGCTCTGAAATAGTATTAATGGCCCAATAAAAGGGTGACTGTTCATGCCAAAATATAAAAAAGATAGCTTTTGCTACCACAGTTTGTCAAATCTGTTAACAAACACTGACACTTCTATTACTCCTTTCCCTGAACACAAAAGATGCTTGGATTTTGCCTAAAAACACACCAGCATGGAACCAGAAAAGATGAAGGAAAGGCAGAAATTAAAGGCTTGGGCTAGAATCACCTTTTTGCTTATGTAATGCAAGATTGTATTGTTTGCATACTTTGGGAGACATCTACAAGACACTGTTCTAAAAATTCTGATCACTTTTCATAGCCACTTATGTGATGTCATTTTTAACAAATAGGAAGATTAAATATTTATTAACTACAATGTTAACTTTTTTCTTTTTTTCTGCATATCAAGAGATGATAATAAAATCACTGTGCCAGAATCTGATCCCAGCAAAGTTATGAAGAACAGTTAACAGTCCCTTCAGCATTGTTGCAGGGATTCAACACAAGAGCAAAATCTTACATTTCTGATTCAGACAATGAAATGTTTTCGATCTGATGTTTAAATGTACTTTATTTCCTAAATACACCTAAAAACCTGACACCTTAAGGTCACAAGTGCCTAGAAAGTGTTAAAATGTTCAAAGATGTCCATATATAAGACTATCTTTAGGCCATATGAGGTGATGAAGGGGAGCTCAGTAAGGCTGGTCCTTAGAGTACAACCATCAATTGTAGGAAAAGAGAGCATGTGATGCACCATCAGACTCCTAAATCCCTTTCAGGCTGGCAAAGTATGGGTTTAATTCAATCTACCCTTGCCACACACAGCTAAAATAGGACATAAGTACTCAGTTAAATATGTTCAAGTGCCTTAATTAGCATTTTAGCCTATGTCCAAATTCTTAGCACTGATGGAGATTAAAAAAGAAGCAAGAGTCATATAAACTCCAGATACTAAAGTATTCAGAAATGTTCTAACAGATAGGGAGTTCAGAAGAAATTTTTTGCTCAAAAATATCTATTTGCACTCCCTTTTTCCTGCCGGAAAAAAAAAATCATAAATGATTCTGTGGAAAAAAAGAAAATTGGGATTTTACATATAGCAAGTAAACTTTGGGAAAATATTTCTGCTATATTTCACAAAGTTCCAGGGTTATTACAATTACAAAAAATTGCTGGCAAAGAATTACCACTGGAGGCTCTAGGTTTGTCAGTGGAATGGAAACAAAACTACTATATATGTACTGTTGAAATAAACCAGAATAATAAAACATTATTGGGAAACCCATTTCAGCAGCCAGTAGGAAGAAGAATATATGCAATTACGCTTTCAGAAAAATAATCTGAAACAACTGTTATTTCAGGTTTAATTTGTTCTACACAATGCCGTCTTTGCCAAAAAGATCAATCTAGTTTATTAAGTGCTTACCAAGAACGCATGCACACGCCCTAAACAAGCATTTCACAAATTAGTGAGAACAAAAAAGCATTATTACACTGTATGAAACATATCATGATTCTGAATAAAGCAAGTAAAAAAGCTAATCTTAGTATTTCACAGAAAATTAACTCTTCATTCATAAGGAAGAATGTGTTTTGTTTTAATCACAGACTTTTGTCTGGAAGTGCTTACTACAGTTCTACAGAACTGGAGAAAATACTACAAGCCTTGAATATGGAATTTCTCTTCAGCCCTAAAGGAATGGTGTTTGGAAACCAAGACAAAAAGAGCCTAGCCTTGTAGTCAAAGCCAGTGGAGGGAAAAGACCTTCTTACCTTCTCTGGTAAACAAAAAAGATCTTCTTCACTTAAGCCAATTGCTGATGTTTAGGAGACACAATTTGAGCAATGCACATACAAGCTGAATTGTAATCACCACCACCAGACTGCCAAATAACCACAGGTACCATTCTGCACTTCACTTTCCTCACAACTTTTTTACAAAAAATTCCAGCTAAGCTCATAAAGTGATGGAACTTTCCCTTTTCAAGTTAATTTAGCATTTTGTAAGTTAATTTAGTTGGTTACTTTGCAAAAAATACTACTAACAGCAGCATAAGCAATAAACTGGAGTGGCAGACTTCTCAAAATCAATTTTCTAATGTACATACCACTCTGTGGGCTGCTGAAAAGAATTGATAAGACGCTGCTTTTATTTAATGTCTTGAGAACCAAATGGAGCTGAACTGAGCACGAAAGGATACATCCTGAATCATTCATGATTAGGACAATAACAAGCAAGTCGAGTAAGGTGACATACAAACATGTATCAAGCCTGCCACCTGATGAAGTTGATGCTTTTTTGTTAATATCAACTTACATCAGCAAGGAGGGGGACAGCCTGGAGATTACCAAAGTTCTTCAGTTGCTCAGGCACCACAAAGCTGCATCCTGCCCTGCCCTGCCCTGACATATGTACCTGCAGAGCATACAGAAAAAAGGCCGCACGTGGAACTTGAAATGACAATGACTGGCTTCAATTTCTCTTCCTCAAAGGCAGCAGGAAACACTTGCTGAAAAATCAGACAGAAATGAGTAAAAGGACACTGCCAAAAGGAAATGCTGTTTCCATCAGTAGAGCTTTGATGTCTTTGTATAGGTACTATTCTTTCACCTACAAGCAATCCTCAGCATTTCATAGCAATACTTTTTTTTTAAAAAAAAAATACGCCCTCATTACATAGGGATGAGAAGTTTCCACCACTCTCTACCAGTTTTTAAATTGTGACTTCACAGTTTAAAAAAATACAGAAAAAATATGTTTTAAGCTTACAGACCTATGGCACCACACTAAGGCAGCTTCAGCTCCAAGTTCAGTACTTTGCTTCTGTCCCCCAGTTGCAATTAGGTCAGATTTCCCCATTTTAATCTCTTCCACACTGCTGAAAGACAGCAGCACATGCACAATCTCTTACTATGCAACTTCTGCCCTCATACACTCTGCCAAAGAGTCTGACCACAGTTCTGCACCTGCTGGAAATGGCACAGGCCAGTCTGAGCCCGTCCTTGCAGCTATATGCATACATTGGTTTTAGACTCCAATTTTAATCTAGTCAAGGGAAGTCTCTTTTATATTTATTTATGTGACAAGTTTTTTTTACACTTTGTTTTACAAAGGTGACAGGAAAACTAGTCAGAAAGGAATACCACAGATCAATAGTTTCAATGTTATTCCATGAAAAACTAAACAAAGAAAAAAAAAAAAAAAAAGAGAGTAAAAAGCTGTTCTCTTAAAACCTGTTTTTAACTTGAGGTGGTGGTCTTAACTGCTCTGAAAAATATTAAGGGGGCAGGATTTCATGGAAAAGGCGAAAATATCTAGCGTTTTCATCTAAAAGAAACCATGCTTTTAAATTTTATGTATACTGTGCTTCCAAAATAAGGTTCTGATTTGAAAACAAACAAAAAAATGTTACCATAAAATAAACACTGCAGTAATTTTCCCACTACAAAACAGAACTGTCAATGTCCACTTCTGACCTTTGCCAGAACTTCACTTTTGTCTGCAAATACATATAAAGGAAGACACGGAAACAGCTATAAGTACCTGTTATCCTACATCCATTCTCTGTATTATGGCTACATTGCTTACGCTGGAACAGCATGCTTCAAATGTTGATCACTTAGAAGCTGACATGCTACCAGAGTTGAGAACTGCAAAGATTGTGACAGATTTCCAATTACACCTAAAAAGTTATACTTTACAGTCTTGATACTTGAAGAAAGCACTGCAACCAGTGACAACAGACAATGGACTGCCAAGAAAGAAAATTAAGTTTCTCCAGCAAGTATTGTGCTCTTACAGGTTTTAACGAATTACATAAAACCAATCAATAAACTGATAAAAGCAGAAATCAGAAGTCACCCATAAAAACAAGAAATACAGTGTGACTGCTGGACTTAAGTTTATTTTCTTTCAAACTCCTCTGGAGGGCAGGAATCAGTCCTTCTGCATCAGGAACAAGACTATTTCTCTTCCACCTTTGGTTTCCTTTGTCTACCTGTTCACAGCCCTGCAGGCTATAACAGGTGGAGCCTATAGTTTGTCTGACTCATGGACAGTCACACTTGGTTGTGTTTGCTTCCAGAAAAGATAGTACTAGGAATAATTTGGTGGACTTGTTAATTCCCTTTAAAAGAATTCTCAGAGTGCTTGGAAACTTTACTGCGTATTACCTTCAATCATTTATCTCTTCCTCCTACTTAGCAATTTCACAATACATCACAAACAGCAATCAATTAGCTCAATAAATAAAAAGATAGAAAGTATTTATTTAAAGGAAACAACATTTTAACTCATTTTCCATTACTATGAAAATGAGCAATACTCAGACGCAATTTCTGCAGATTAACACAACAGACTTGAAACAATAAATAGACAATTCTGTAGCAATGATATTATCAAGTTTCAATTTTGAATCCTTACAAAGACAGAAAGTCAAATAAGGCCTGTTACTCTGTCACATTTTAAACCAAGTGAAGTATGATACCTGCTAATTCTTTCTCAAGTTAAAGAAATGTTCCATACTCTATCAAATCCCAGTTGCTGGAGTAGAGTAATCATCTGAGAAGCAGAGTACATTTAAGACACTTTTCTCTTTGTCTGATCTAAAGAATTTTTTGTTTGTTAAATCAACAAACAAATTAAAGTTTACTAAAATACTAGGAATATAATACAAATAAGTAATACACATTTTCTTTCACTCCAAATTTAAATGCAAGTTTCAGCTTCAGGTGTTGGCTCATGATTTCCTCATGACTGAGATGGCAATGCCACAGACCTACAGAACCACCACCTGAAAACTTCCAGTAGGCTGTAGGTAAGGGCAGCTTGTCACTAGGAGCCTACACCATGGATGACAGAGACAATGAGGATCCCAATTCCCTTTCTCTGGAGCATGTTGCCCTGAGAGTACAAGGGACAGTGCCACAGAGTTGGGCAACTGCGCTGAGTATCCACCAGGTAAAGACTGGACATTCCACACTTCACACATCTCTGCCACCAGAGATGATACTGATTCCTGTTTGTATTTTTTAAGAAAAAGAATTGCTGCAGCAACCAGCTCAACAGGAGGGGATTCCTGATGCAGCAGAATACTGCTTTCCAAAGAGGAACAACAGAAAAAAGCTATCGTTCCAAACCCTATTGAGAAGAAAATATTGATATGAATTGCCATTGCTCATAATTTTAATCATCACTCATCATAACTACCACTGCTGAAAATTACTATTCCAATTTCTGCAATTAGGATTTCTTGCTATTTTACCTCCTAAGAAAAGGACAATGAAAGAATAGATAATTTAAGTCTTTAACATGTGAATACCCAACAAGTGGTAGTTTCACTAGGGAAATACATCTAAAATAATCAAGTAGTTTACAATTCTCTTTTTAGCCTTCCCAAGAAAACACATTTGCAAAGCAAATGCTAAGACATTTGTAAGACATGCATGCTTATTATGTTCACAAAAATTCCCTTGTCCAAGACAGCTGGATACACATCACAAATGATGTTCATTTGAATAGCATTCCCCCAGTAAAACTCCTACCAGAACAGACGGAATCTGAGTCAAGCAACACCTAATTGCATTTATCTTTAAATTACATCAGCATTATTGCAGCTTTCACACACTCTTCATCTAAAAGGGATTTCCACATAAAATAACTTTTCGTAGAAAAGCAAAGTTTAAGACAATGCCATAAAAAGCAGAACAGGAGGAATGGAGCAAGAAGAACTCTCTGGTTAGGAAATGTAGATTTCATGGAATATTTTCCTGTGTGCAACTCCTGTGGGATCACCCTTTGTGGAGAGCTACTATGAACTGCATTAATTACAGACAAATGCTCAAGACACACCATATGTTAAATGTGCTTTTCATGATCCGACACCTACAAACTGTAATAAGAGAATCTAGAACATGGAGAACACATCAAATGTAAGCAAATATAGGGAGTAAATAACTCTCTAAATAGATTAGCCATGTGATCAAAGCAGTTCTCCTTAAACATTCTCCTCTTATCAAAAGACACATCAGCCAGAACAAGATTCCTTCACAAAGGTGTCCCAGTTTCACACCCATGATCCTCTACTACAAATATGTCTGGGTCAGAACCATGGATTACACACTCACCAATTATGATGTACTAAGGATGGAAGAGTCTCTCCCTTTACCCAGCCACTCTTGCTTGCCCCATCTTTCTATTGGTAACATTTTTGTGGGCATGTGATAAAAAAAGCAATGAAATGATCCACATTAAAGCAGAGGCCACTTCCAAATGAAACTATTATTTTTTTGAAATACAAAAACCACCCCAAACCCAGTTTACCAAATTTTGAATTGACTCAAATGCAGGTTGGCCCTTTCATTACCACTGCCATCTTCTGCCCGCTCAAAGCACACAGAAGAACTTCAGTCCTAGACACACAAATTCTCCAAGATGATCCCCTTTGAGTCAAAAAACAAAAGGACAGTTAAGGGAGTTAAGGGAGTAGATGATGCAGCAGCATTTCTGTCAAGCTGCTCATCTTACTAGAGATACCGGTAGTTCTCTGGGTAAGATAAGGCACCCTGTTTAACCTTCTCTGCTACACTGCCACCAAGTCATATTGGTATCAATCATATCCTAAACTTTTTGCCTCTCAGGTCAGAATCATGATTGCCTTAGCTTGAAGTTTCAACCAGCCTTGAGAGCCACCTGTTAGATATCTGATAAATTGAATCACCAATACCCAACTTCACAGTGAATTCAAAACGTTCAATAAATATAAACTAGTGCAAATTAGTGGCATACATACCAAGTCAGTACTGGGCAAATGAAGAAATTTAATACTGTGGTCAAAACTGTGAAGAAAAAAAACACACTCACAAAACAATGTATGTTTTTTCAGTCATAGAAGACAGAATGAGGGAAAGTAAAACCCCATTTCTGTGCCCAGTTTGCTTTGGATTTAATGGATTTCTGCCTTTTTGATATGGAATAATTCTATGGTTTACCAAAATGTAGTCTATGGGCTTGTTAATTTCATATTTAACTTGCTAGGTCTGTAATCTTGCCACTCTTTTAATCAAAAAGGTTTCAGGCAAGCATTTACATGAAAAATACTCATTCAAATTCTAACATTTTTATCCACAAAAATACACAGAGGTTGGATACATTCTGGTTTATGAAAATCTGTTTTGTACAAACTATGATAATTATTCCTTTTTGTAATAGTAGCTTCCCTTGACAATTTGAGACTCAGTTGTGCTATTCTGTTTGCATTAGAAATTTGCCAGAAATACAAGAAAGGAAACCTTAAAATTACTGAACTACCTACCAACAGTTTGCAAACCTGCTTGAGTAAAATCATTATCTGTTTTTCACAGAAGCAGAAAATGCTGGGAGGAGTAGGATGGAAAACAGGTTTGATGACAAGCAGCTAGCTCAGACTGTGCTTCCTTTGTGTGAACTTCAGTGAAGATGAGAAAGTTGGAAAATATACTTCAATATAAAGTGAAATCAGTTTAAAATTACTGATTTATTTATTGAAATAAGTCCATTTTCATTACTACAACACACCGATCATGGGTGAAAGTAAGGGAAAGAGAAGTGAGAAAATATTTTTTATGTCACCAACAAGGGATACAATTACTTTTACCATCACAAGTATAACTTCTACTCCTGAACACAAAACCAAAGTTGCCTCAAACTAGCTACAGAATAACCCAAGGAGCTGGATAAATAATCAGCACAGTAAAGCCTTGCCAATTCCTCAGCTATTAGGACCTGAGTAAGTCTGTTCAACAGCAGTTAAAGCACACCTGTGTGTACTTCTGTCGTACTCTTAAATACCATCCACATGCACTAAACACCACTTTATCTTAACTTGGTACCTGTAAACAAAGTCTTCAAAATAGATGTAGTTTTTTCTGCAGTCGAATGCAATACAAAATTACTCTCAATATCCACCACAGAATCCATGTAGGGCTCATGTGACATGGCTGTAAATCAGACTTTCTCCAGATCTACTGATTATACCTAGACTGTACACTGAGAGATTTTATAGTTTCGTTAAATCCATAGCTGTTCTGCATCCTAAGCTGACTCCCTTCTGAGGGAGTGTAACCACAACAGGTAGGAGCAAAATGATGCTCAAATACAGAAAGTGACCTGGTTTACCACCTAAATTACACTGCTTCACCAAAGTGGAAAAGCAGAGCAGTGTTTCAGTGGAGAGAACAAGATATCAAATGTTTCTTTTATATTGTGATGAAGAGAGTCCTTACACTAGTACTTCTTTTCAAAAGTTCAACTTGAATTTATGCTCCAATTACATTTGCAGCTTCTCTCATGTAGGGTATTCATATACTGAGGAGTGATGATGATTCAGTCAAAGTTGTGATCCTCACTATGAAGTATGAAGCTGGTTTGCCTAACCTTTTGACATCTCACGTTGTTATTACCTTCCTTCCTTCAACCTCTGTGACAAATAAATCAAGAAAGAGCCTTGAGGAATTCATTGTCTAGTAGGCAGGAAAAAATACAATCGTGGTTAAAAAGAGATTGGGGAACTAGCTGTTTGAGAGTTACACCAAGATCCTACCTCAGACTAATTCTGCTATCAAGCTGCTATTTTCCTTAACTTTACAATGTAATTACTTGTACAAGAGAACCAAGATCCCATAGTGCTGCCACCACTGCATGTATAGCTAGCTACACGTGCATTGTAAAAGTCTGGGCACACCGGTGGCATAAATACTACCACAAGGTAAGAAATTTTGTTCTGGTTTTCCCCCAAAAATCCCACCCTGGTAAAAAAGTGATATTATCCTACTATCCAAATGGAGGATATAGGCTGAGAAGATAGACTACCACAGGCAAACTTCCTCAATACAAATCAAAGCATTGACTGCCTTACCACCACTGAAAGGTACATTACTGGAACCTGTTAGTTGCAGCTGGGACAGGAGACAGCAAAGTTCACACGGGAAACAAAAGGAGGTAATGCAAGATAAAACTGTCTTGGGAAAAAGCACTCTGCCCCAAGCATACTACCCTGTTAGATAAACACAGCCACTTTTAAGTGACTCCCAGGTAATAACATCTTACCTCCCATTTCTTAATACACTGCTCTCCAAAGAATCCCCCTGTGGTAAGGGCAATGCTTAAGAAAACAATATTACTTCCACTTTCCAGACAGAGATCTGAAGCAGTGAAAGCCACAGGTGAAGTCCCTGGAAGATATGTAATGAGATTTTTAAAAATGTCTTAGCACACTAGACATGTAATTCTGCAGAAAGTTAGCAAGAGACAAATACTCAAGAGTATTTTCTAGAATACCTAAGCATATGGGGGGTTCCACCCTTACTTTTAGCTACGCAAATATAGCTTTGCATCCTAAAAAAAAAAAAAAAAAAACCACAGCACATTACCAGGAAAATCCTAAACTACAGTCTTCAGCCCCCAGTCTCCCTGCTTAGGAATGATACAGTGATGAAGTCACCAAAAGGGCATAGGAGTTTCCATTTTTGGCACGGAAGCTACCCACTAAACCTGCTGAGTCTTTGGCTTGATCAAGTTCATTGTCATATGGCTCACAACTCAGCCCTGCAAAAACCATATCCCTGCAACTCCTGTAACTCAGTGCTTCTCCAGCCACGTTCCCCTGAGAGCTGAGAATCTCTGCCAGCATTATTCACACATAAAATACAGCAGCAACACATTAAAAAAGAGTGGAGATCAGATAGACTTCTGTGTTACAGCTCAGTGGTGAAAGACGCAGTCACCACTTAGTCAGACCAATATATACATTACTTATATTCTTTTTTCACTTCTCTTTCCCTGTCTAATAGGTTTCTTTGAAAAGTGGAAATACTCCCAATTCTTCCCCTTGAGAAGTAAAGTCTCTTTTCCAGGCCCTGCTTAGAACCAATGTAAATTAAAAAAACACCACAAGCTAAACCATGTAAATAGCTTTCGGGCAGAGAGTGTAACCCAGTACAACTCATCCAGCTGACAAGAGTCTTTCCAGAGGGGACAGCACAGGATGCACCTCTCCTCTTTTGGCTTTACTGGACCATTAAAGAATCTCACACAAACCAGACTGTTTTCTGCTGGGTATACCAATCATTTTCCTGGGAGAGAAGAAACATGGGTCTTGCTGGTAGCAAAAAAACCAGCTGAATTAAGATGAATCAAGACTCCTACATTCTGCAGCTTTTTTGTTTAATCAAAATTCATACTATGCTTACACTTCGATATAAACATTAGGCGCTACTCTTCAAAAAGCCATTCTGAAACTACTAAGCCAAGGCAGCATATACTGACAGGACCAACTTTGGTGACATCAAGCAATGAGAGATTTGAGACACTCCTGCAACTTCAACATTCCCCTGTGAAGTATCCTCCATAAGTGCTAGATTTCTTGGTACCATGCTGAGTCCCTTAACTCACATCACATCCATAAAGCATTTGTCTACCCTTGTTCTGCAGCCCAGTGGTGGAAAAGTGCCCACAGCATTGCTCCCACCTCGCTGCAGAGAGCAGTCGAAGTAGCTCATCCAAGGTCTCACGGGAATCCCCTGACAGCATGGTAGAGAAACTTGCACTAGCTTCCCAGATCTTGGCAGCTGCATCTCATGCAACTTTCTGCCTTGCTTTACATTAATACAGAGAGGCATTTCCTGTGTCCAAAAATTTTCAGTCCCTCCACGTCTGTCCAAGGCTTAAAAAAACCCCCAAACCCTGACCTTTAATGCAGTGCATACTTACAGATGCGTTTTTCTTTCAAAATGCGTAAACTAGGATTATCCCAGAACTCTTTCACCTACACAGATGTTAAAAATCAAGGCTTCAGACAAGACACACCTCAGAGTTCCAAGCACAAAGAGAGAGCTAACAGCAACTAAACAAAGGATGAAAGATAATTCCCTACATTCATAATGCCTCTATGTCCATTTGACTGAAAGAATATTTGAAAAAAAAAAGTTGCATATGCAAAGAAGCTAGACATTTCTATCTGCAAAGAAAAGTCTTATGTCTTTCCATGGAAGAAGGTTCTTTAGGTACACCTAAAAAGCATTAATAGCAAGGCTGCTAATGTTAGTTTTAAAAGCAACTCTTATACATGCTAGGAAATTCATCCTCAAACAGAAATCTACAACCACAGAAAGAAAAAAGCCACATGTATGTTCATGGGGGCCCTCTTCTCGCACAGTCTTGAGCTGTTATTGCTTTTTACATCTCTATATACATGATTAAACCTAGAATAAGAACAATTTTCATCCTTCATAGATTGTGGGCTTAGAAAAAATGTCAGAAAGAAACCGTGCCCCAGAAATCTCTAGGATGTCACAGGAACACAATTGTAAGACTTTTTCTTATGCTGCCAACTGAAAAAGGATGCATTTTTTGGTGTCACTAGTCTGTAGAGATAAACCAGGGAACTTTGTGGGGGTAAGAAAACTAACTGCCTTGTAGATAACAATGGAAAATGTTCTATTTATGTTCTTCACATTCAAGACATATTACTAGCTTTGTCTTCCACCTCTACAAAAAAACTGAAAGCAAAAAGATGCAAAGGAAGCAGGGTATCACTCTTGAATTAATTAAACCAAGAACTTCTACACTATTTACTTTTCAAACATAAATACACAAAAAGTAACTCTGACATAAAAAAGTCCTTTGACCTTTGGATGAAATTGCCAAGGATATTTCTTTAATAAAGTAAATAAGCAGGAAAGCCTCATCAATGCTCAATTTTGCTGTTATTGTAGATATTGTTTAGGATGAGACAAAAAGAAAACATCCATCTTGCCACCAGAAATTAGGATGTACTGATAAAAAATAAATAAGCAACATGTTTAGACTGCAACAGCCTTCTGCAATTAGGACAAATTAGGACAAATTGAGTATAAGAACAGACAATCTACCCTTTGTTAATGTACTGAGACAAGCATTCAGAGAGTGTTTATGTCCTCAGAGTCTTTCAAACCTTGGGTTATTCAAGACTGTGGATGTGTATTTCAAGAAGAGGCATCTACTTTGTATCTAGTCACATGCTCTACAAAATTACAGAAACCTGACATTAGTAGTGTTGTAGCTGACTCTCTTTTACACGTCAGCACAGTGCCATCTTTCAAAGAGGGCACTAAGAAATTGGATGGTTCTTATACAGAGTGAATGGTACTGCAGGGAAGTAGGAGATGTGAGAAGAAAACCAATTAAACAGTTTCCTCCAAATATTCATTTTCCTTTGCCTTCTCCCTGGAATGGATAAGTGTTAAGTGTTTTTGCCAGGTTTGGCCTTACTCTCTTTTCTTTCTTTCTCCTAATGTTATCACAGGACCTGGCTCTGCTATTTCCAACTTCTGTCTCCAAATACAATTAAGAGAATAGCCGACAGGAGGACAGCTCAAGTATCAGTGGTGTTGTATCTCATGGTAACCTCTGAAGGATAAGGACAAAGGAAACTCCATAGCAGTTAAGGCACTGGACCTTCTTACACAGCAAACACAGGTTTGGAAAGCGTCCTCTCTCTTCCACAGCTAACACATATTTATTCAATATTAAATAATTCTCTAGAATGTCTCATCTAATAATAGATGTTAACTAACTAAATCTTAGACCACGCTCCATCATGTACATATGACCACCATTACAGTGAGAGACAGAGGCACAGAAACGTTACAAGACTTTTGCAAAGGGCTGCAGAGCTCACAAACTCACCGTCGGAGAAGCCCTGCCTGGTAATCTGTCACATGCCCTAAATTAAAAATGGCCTCTTCCCTGGATCTCAGGCAAACAAGCCCCTGGATAAGTGTCAGCAGGTATCTAGAGCAGGAAACAGAACAAGCAACACTGGCTTTTCTCCGCAAATCCATGGTGCCTCATGAAGGTTGAGTACGGAACTTTTGCCTCCTGCAGCCATCAAAAAAATCTAGCGGAGACCCACATCCCTCTTAACCAAAACCGCAACACAGTTTGGCTCAGTTGCTGGACTCAAACACTCGCACAGAGTCCATGCTGCCACTGGCTTCTTGGCTGCAAAGTAGCAAGATGGCGGCTTGTCCACTTCAAATCCAACACAGGATCTCCCAAGGCAGACAAGTGAAAACACATGGACAAGCACTGTCAGTCACAAGTGTCCTCCCTACCCCAAGCCTTAGCTATGTTGCACTAGTTGTTTTGTCTCTCTTGCACCTGTTAATAGGAAAGTGCATGGAAAACAGCACTGTGTCTCCAAAAAGAAGTCAAGAATCATTTCATATATGAGGCATGGTTGAAAACTTCTTATTCGACCCTGTAAAGGGGTAGAAAAGGAGAAAAGTGGCTATCCAAGATAAAAACTTAGCTCAGTGACTTCTCTATTTTCACACTCGTTTTAAAAACATTTGAATTTCAGGATAAATAGGAGGAAATACCAGCACATAAAAGTTACTGAGAAAGAGAGATTAACCAGATATCCAAATAATTTAATCTGGAAGCTCCGCTGTCTATCTCATTACAAGAAATGTGCAAAAACAAAGATCCACCTCTCCTGCCATGAAGCAAAGAGACTTGAGAAAAAAAAAGTGGGATTGAAATGCTTCCTCTTCCTTAACCCCCAGCTAAAAGCTCACTCAAGTTTTCCTTATGAATAATTATAATAATACTGTCAAGTCAACATGGTAAACAGCAGCTTCAGCCACGGAACAACTGTCAGTAACATCCTGTAGCCCTGACTTTGCCAACTTTGAGGTCCATGCACCACCACTCAAGCATTCTCCCACCATCTACAAGGATCTCACTACTGTATCAGTTCAATGGGCTTCAGGTTTCCTGCTCCTCCCTCATCCCCAGATGAGCCTGTTGCTGTAATCCCATGGTCACCCCTGAGTTCTGAGGAAACCAACTGCCTTGAGGACACAACAGACCCAGGATATGCCTTTTTGCTGTTGTTCCTGGTTTTAAAATCGTCAGTGTTAAATTTCTAAAGCATTTGCTGTCACCGCCTACAAGTACCACAGTATTGTATTAAGTATTTGCAGAGAAGCACGTATTGGCCTTGCTCTGATTTGTTGACTTAGGGTTCAAAATCAGAAAAGACAAGGGGAAAAGATCCTGTTTGCTCTCCGAAGCACTCTTCTGCTACAGTATATGTTTACACCTGTAACTAAATATGGGCTACACCTGCAATTGAAACGCAGGTAATGCCTCTTCAGCAGCTTCGTCATTACCTCTCTGTGGTGCTACACCATCACTGGCTACTCAGTCCTAAGGCAATCCTTCTTTCTGGGGTAATCTAGAATGGGGTCAGAGAGGGTTTTTCTCATTTGCAAGGTCTCCCAACAGCCAAGCCATATCCATAAGCAGACAAAGGAACATAAAAGAGGTTTACTGTACTTTAGATGGAGGAAAGAACAACATCTTTACAAATTAAATGCTCTCAGCAATCATACAGAACATGTACATAGTATACCAAAGAAAATCTGGCAGCAGGGCCTAGAGTTTTGAAGAATCTTTATAACTTGAAGGGGACAAACTTTTACTTCTGCTCAACTGTGAGGTGTTCCGCCAAGGTTAAGCAAACACAAGAAAAAGGAAAAGCACATGTTCTCACTACCAATGTTTCACATCCCAAACATAACAGTGAAAAGTTTTTCTCTTTTGAAGAATTTGAATCTCATGCAGCAAATGTAAGATTCTGCAGAGGAGCTATTTAAATAGACCAAAAGAGAGGCCAACTTAGAAGATCGCCACTCAAAACTATATTCTCTGTTTACTTCAAACACATGAAGAACTGTCACTATCGTATCTCTGTCACCTTATGACACTAAAACTTAACAAGCAGTTCCAGAATGATTCTTTATATATTTTCAGTTTGGTACTATTTTCCACAGAAGAGTATACCTCACATATTTTCTGAGAGAAGGAAATCATGACAAAAAATGGTCAGCTTTCTCATATTTACCGCCATTGGCTTCATCCTGAATCTTGGTAAGTTTTACTCCTTATTTGGAAAAAAAAAAAAAAAAAAAAAGGAAGAAAGAAGAGGGAAATCTA
Organism: Hirundo rustica; assembly: GCF_015227805.2. Taxonomy (NCBI): domain Eukaryota; kingdom Metazoa; phylum Chordata; class Aves; order Passeriformes; family Hirundinidae; genus Hirundo; species Hirundo rustica. The sequence goes on along the minus strand of NC_053488.1, from coordinate 36,771,597 downwards.
AGAAGCATGAGACATGAACAGTTTAGCAGCTTAAAATTAGAATGGAAGTAAAAAGAACTCTAAATTAATTTTGTTTACCGCATGATTAATTTTCAGCCAATCTCATGATATTCCAGTAACTGGCATGATGTAACATTTGGAGCTGGCAATACAGCATACCATACAACTACATAACCATAAAGAGAACAATTCAAGTTTATTATGGGGACGATAACTTTGACTTGCCTGACATTTGCACATTTAAGTGTCTAAGCCATAACACCACAGCGTTCAATACCAGAGTACTATGTACCTGTCCTGAGTTAAGAAAGACAATTTTTATGTCTAAATCCTATCCATACAGACAACAAATCACAATTTAAGAGTTCTATTTATAATTTGTGACATATTTCAGTTATATTTAAAAACTATTATTTAAACAAAAGAAATATGGACCCCCGATGTTGACATTACACCAACACTATTTCTGCTACACTAGAAGCAGAACTACAGAGTTTGTGTCACCACTAAGGCAAACAGTTATCAGCAGAAAAAAAAAGTCAGAGAAGAAATACTTGAAGTAGAATCACCGAATAGATTTGTTTAGAAGAGACCTTAAAGTTCATCTAGCTCCATGTCCCCTGCCACAGAGGCAGAGACATCTTCCACTAGGTATCACTGGAACTGTAAAGCTATTACCTTGAGCCGAGACAAAAGCTGTAAGAGTACAGACAAGCAGAAAGACAAATAGGTATTCTTAA